>NC_045725.1:212594-462008 GCF_009834535.1 Camelus ferus
TTGGGATGGAATGCAGGAAGCATTTAGTGCCTCCCCCTGGAACAGGGGAGGAAATTAGCGAATTCCCCTGCCAGGGAACAGCTGTGACACCAGGAATCTGCGTGGAGTGTGGCCCAACTTCCCCAAACCACTCGTAATTGTTCCGTATTATGAGTGTGGGGAGGTTCCTCCTCTGTCTGCAGCGCCTGGGATCTCCTAGGATTCCATCCACGTTTCTTCCCCCCCAGTGACTCCTAATGCGTGCTGCCAGGGAAAGCGGGGGTTGGGCAGGAAATGCAGGAAGCATTTAGGGCCTCCCCCTGGACAGGGATGTACTTAGCCGAATTCCCCCTGCCAGGGAACAGCTGTGAATCCAGGCAGCTGCGTGGAGGGCGCCCCAACCTCCCCAAACCACTGCTACTTATTCCGTTATTCTGAGTGTGGGGAGGTTCCGTCCACTGTCTGCATCACTTGGGATCTCCTAGGAGCCCTCCGCGTGTCTTCCCAGAGTGTCTCCTAGTGCGGGCAGCCTGGGTAAGTCGGGGGGTTGGGCTGGAAATGCAGGTAGAATGTAGTGCCTTCGCCTGGACAGGGGAGGTAAATTAGCGTACTTCCCCTGACAGGGAACAGCTGTGACAACAGGCAGCTGCTTGGAGGGCGGCCCCAAACCTCCCACACCCACTCAGCGTCGTTCCGGAATTCTGAGATTTGGGAGGTTCCGTCCTAAGTCTGCAGCGCCTGGGATCTCCTAGGAGCCATCCGCGTGTCTTCCAAGAGTGACTCCTATTGCGGGCTGCCGGGGAAAGGCGGGGGGTTGTGATGGAAATGCAGGAAGCATTTAGTGCCTCCACCTGGACAGGGGAGGAATTTAGCGAAATTCCCCCTGCCAGGGTACAGCTGTGACACCAGGCAGCTGCGTGGAGGGGAGCGCCAAAACCTCCCCAAACCACTCTATTTATTCCGTAATTCTGATTGTGGGGAGGTACCTTCCTCTGTCTGCAGCCATTGGGATCTCCTAGGAGCCCTCCGTGTGTCTTCCCTGAGTGTCTCCTAGTGCGGGCTGCCGGGGAAAGGTGGGGGTTGTGCTGGAAAAGCAGGAAGGCTTTAGTGCCTCCCCCTGGACAGGGGAGGAAATTAGCGGACTTCCCCCTGCCAGGGAACAGCTGTGACACCAGGCAGCTGCGTGGAGGCGCCCCCAAACTCCCCAAACCACTCCTACTTATTCCGTAATTCTGAGTGTGGGGAGGTTCCGTCCACTGTCTGCAGTACTTGGGATCTCCTAGGAGCCCTCCGCGTGTCTTCCCAGAGTGTCTCCTAGTGCAGGCTACCGGGGAAAGGCAGGGGTTGTGCTGGAAAAGCAGGAAGGCTTTAGTGCCTCCCCCTGGACAGGGGAGGAAATTAGCGAACTTCCCCTGCCAGGGAACAGCTGTTATACCAGGATGCTGCGTGGAAGTTGGCCCCAAACCTACCCCAACCCTCGTTATTGTTCCGTAATTCTGAGTTGGGGAGGTTCCGTCCTATGTCTGCAGTGCCTGGGATTACCAAGTAGCCCTCCTCGTGTCTTCCTCGAGTGACTCATGTTGCGGGCTGCCGGGGAAAGGCGGGGATTTGACCGAAATGCAGGAAGCATGTAGTGCCTCCCCTGGACAGGGGAGGTAATTAGCGGACTTTCCCCTGCCAGGGAACAGCTGTGAAACCAGGCAGCTGCGTGGAGCGCGGTCCCAAACCTCCCCCAGCCACTCGGCCGCGTTCCGGAATTCTGAATGTGAGGAGGTTCCGTCCTCTGTCTGCAGTGCCTGGGATCTCCTAGGAGCCCTCCGCGTGGTTTTCCCAGATTATCTCCTAGTGCGGGCAGCCGGTTAAATGCCGGCGTTGGGATGGAAATGCAGGAAGCATTTAGTGCCTCCCCCTGGACAGGGGAGGTAATTAGTGGAATTCCCCCTGCCAGAGAACAGCTGTGAGAAAGGCAGCTTCGTGGAGGTTGGCCCAAAACCGCCCCCAACCACTCGTAATTGTTTCCATAATTCTGAATGTGGGGAGGTTCCCTTCCTCTGTCTGCAGCGGCCTGGGATCTCCTAGGAGCCTTCCGCTTGTCTTCCCCAAGTGACTCCTAATGCGTGTTTCCGGGGAAGGCTGGGGTTGGCCTGAAATGCAGGAAGCATTTAGTGGCTCCCCCTGGATAGGGGAAGTAATTAGCGGACTTCCCCCTGCCAGGGAACAGCTGTGACAAAAGGCCCCTGCGTGGAGGGCGGCTCCAAACCTCCCCCACCCACTCGGCCTCGTTCCGGAATTCTAAGTGTGGGGAGGTTCCGTCCTTTGTCCTGGCAGCTCCTGGGACCTCCTAGGATCCCTCCCGCATTTATTCCCCGAGTGTCTCCTAGTGCGGGCTGCCGGGGAAATGCGGGGGTTGGGGCTGGAAATGCAGGTAGCATCCAGTGCCTTCCCCTGGACAGGGGAGGTAATTAGCGGACTTCCCCCTGCCAGGGAACACCTGTGACTCCAGGCAGCTGCGTGGAGGGCGGCCCCAAACCTCCCAAACCACTCGGACGCGTTCCGGAATTCTGAGTGTGGGGAGGTTCCGTCCTCGGTCTGCAGCACCTGGGATCTTTTAGGAACCCTCCGCGAGTCTTCCCCGAGTGTCTCTTAGTTCGGGCTGCCTGGGAAATTCGGGGGTTGGGCTGGAATTGCAGGTAGCTTGTAGTGCCTTCCCCTGGACAGGGGAGGTAATTAGCGGAATTCCCCCTGCCAGGGAAAAGCTGTGACTCTAGGCAGCTGCGTGGAGGGCGCCCCCAAACCTCCCCAAACCACTCCTACTTATTCCGTAATTCTGAGTGTGGGGAGGTTCCGTCAACAGTCTGCAGCACTTGGGATCTCCTAGGAGCACTCCGATTGCCTTCCCTGAGTGTCTCTTAGTGCGGGATGCCTGGGAAATGCGGTGGTTGGGCTGGAAATGCAGGTAGCATCTAGTGCCTCAATTTGGACAGGGGAGGTAATTAGCGGACTTCCCCTGATAAGGAACAGCTGTGACAAAAAGTAGCTGCGTGGATGGCGGCCCGAAACCTCCCCCACCCACTCGGCCTCGTTCTGGAATTCTGAGAGTGGGGAGGTTCCGTCCTCGGTCTGCAGCGTCTGGGATCTCCTAGGAGCCCTCCGCGTTTCTTCCACGAGTGTATCTTAGTGCGGGCAGCCTGGGAAAGCGGGGGTTGGGATCGAAATGCAGGAAGCATTTAGAGCCTCCCCCTGAACAGGGGAGGAAATTAGCGAAATTCCCCCTGCCAGGGAACAGCTGTGACACCAGGAAGCTGCGTGGTGGGTGGCCCCAAAATTCCCCAAACCACTCGTAATTGTTCCGTAATTCTGAGTGTGGGGAGGTTCCGTCCTCTGTCTGCAGCGCCTGGGATCTCCAAGGATCCATCCACGTGTCTTCCCGGAGTGACTCCTAATGCGTGCTGCCAGGGAAAGCGGGGGTTGGGCAGGAAATGCAGGAAGCATTTAGGGCCTCCCCCTGGACAGGGGATGTACTTAGCCGAATTCCCCCTGCCAGGGAACAGCTGTGACAACAGGCAGCTGCGTGGAGGGCGGCCCTAAACCTCCCCCACCCACTCTGCCGCGTTCCGGAATTCTGAGTGTGGGGAGGTTCCGTCCTCGGTCTGCAGCACCTGGGATCTATTAGGAGCCCTACGCGTGTCTTCCACGAGTGACCCCTAGTGCGGGCTGCCGGGGAAATGCGGGGGTTGGGATGGAAATGCAGGAAGCATTTAGTGCCTCCCCCTGGACAGGGGAGGAAATTAGACAAATTCCCCCTGCCAGGGAACAGCTGTGACACCAGGCAGCTCCGTGGAGTTTGGCCCCAAACCTCCCCAAACCACTCCTATTTATTGCGTAATTCTGATTGTTGGGAGGTTCCGTCCTCTGTCTGCAGCGCCTGGGATCTCCTAGGAGCCCTCCGCGTGTCTTCCCTTAGTGTCTCCTAGTGCGGGCAGCCGGGGAAATGCGGGGGATTGGCTGGAAATTCAGGTAGTATCTAGTGCCTCACTCTGGAAAGGGGAGGCAATTAGCGGACTTCCCCTGACAGAGAACAGCTGTGACAACTGGCAGCTGCGTGGAGGGCGGCCCCAAAACTCCCCCACCCACTCAGCCTCGTTCCTGAATTCTGAGAGTGGGGAGTTCCATCCTCTGTCTGCAGCGCCTGGGAACTCCTAGGAGCCCTCCGCGTGTCTTCCACGAGTGACTCCTAGTGCGGGCTTCCGGGGAAAGGCGGGGTTTGGGATGGAAATGCCGGAAGTATTTAGTTCCTCCCCCTGGACAGGGGAGGAAATTATCGAACTTCCCCCTGCCAGGGAACAGCAGTGACACCAGGCAGCTCCGTGGAGGTTGGCCCCAAATCTCCCCCAAGCACTTGTAATTGTTCCGTAATTCTGAATGTGGGGAGGTTCCGTCCTCTATCTGCAGCGCCTGGGATCTCCTAGGAGCCCTCCGCCTGTCTTCCCAGAGTGACTCCTAATGCGTCCTGCCGGGGAAAGGTGGGGGTTTGGCTGGAAATACAGGAAGCATTTAGTGCCTCCCCCTGGACAGGGGAGGTAATTAGAGGACTTCCCCCTGCCAGGGAACAGGTGTGATACCAGGCAGCTGCGTGGAGGGCGCCCCAAAACCTCCCCAAACCACGCCTATTTATTCCGTAATTCCGATAGTGGGGAGGTTCCTTCTTCTGTCTGCAGCACTAGGGATCTCCTAGGAGCACTCCGCGTGTCTTCCCTGAGTGTCTCCTAGTGCGGGATGCCGGGGAAATGCGGGGGTTGGGTTGGAAATGCAGGTAGAATCTAGTGCCTCCCCCTGGACAGGGGAGGTAATTAGCGGAAATCCCCCTGCCAGGGAACACCTGTGAAACCCGGCAGCTTCGTGGAGGGCGGTACCAAATCTCCCCCACCCACTCGGCCGCATTCCGGAATTCTGAGAGTGGGTAGGTACCGTCCACTGTCTGCAGCGCCTGGGATCTCCTAGGAGCCCTCCACGTGTCTTCCCTGAGTGTCTCCTAGTGCGGGCTGCCGGGGAAATGCGGGGGTTGGATAGAAATGCAGGTAGCATGTAGTGCCTTCCCCTGGACAGGGAAGGTAATTAGCAAAATTCCCCCTGCCAGGGAACAGCTGTGACACCAGGCAGCTGCGTGGAGCTCGGTCCCAAACCTCCCCAGCCACTCGGGCCGAGTTCCGAAATTCTGAGTATGGGGAGGTTCCGTCTTCTGTCTGCAGCGCCTAGGATCTACTAGTAGCCCTCCTCGTGTCTTCATCGAGTGACTCATAGTGCGGGATGCCAGGGAAAGGCGGGGATTTGACTGGAAATGCAGGAAGCATGTAGTACCTCCCCCTGGACAGGGGAGGTAATTAGCGGAATTTCGCCTGCCAGGGAACAGCTGTGACACCAGGCAGCTGCGTGGAGGGCGGCCACAAACGTCCCCAATCCACTCGGCCGCGTTCCGGAATTCTGAGTGTGGGGAGGTTCCGTCCTCTGTCTGCAGCGCCTGGGATCTCCTAGGAGCCCTCTGCGTGTCTTCCCCGAGTGACTCGTATTGCGGGCTGCCGGGGAAAGGCGGGGGTTGGGCTCGAAATGCAGGTAGCATGTAGTGACTCCCCCTGGACTGGGGAGGTAATTAGCGGACTTCCCCCGGCCAGGGAACACCTGTGACACCAGGCAGATGCGTGGAGGGCGGTGCCAAACCTCCCCAACCCACTTGGCCGCGTTCCGGAATTCTGAGTGTGGGGAGGTTCCGTCCTCGTTCTGCAGCACCTGGGATCTCCTAGGAGCCCTCCGGTTGTCTTCCACGAGTGACTCCTAGTGCAGGCAGCCGGGGAAAGGAGGGGTTGGGATGGAAATGCAGGAAGCATTTAGTGCCTCCCCCTGGACAGGGGAGGAAATTAGCGAAATTCCCCCTGCCAGGGAACAGCTGTGACACCAGGAATCTGCGTGGAGTGTGGCCCCAAACTTCCCCAAACCACTCGTAATTGTTCCGTAATTATGAGTGTGGGGAGGTTCCGTCCTCTGTCTGCAGCGCCTGGGATCTCCTAGGATCCATCCACGTTTCTTCCCCGAGTGACTCCTAATGCGTGCTGCCAGGGAAAGCGGGGGTTGGGCAGGAAATGCAGGAAGCATTTAGGGCCTCCCCCTGGACAGGGGATGTACTTAGCCGAATTCCCCCTGCCAGGGAACAGCTGTGAATCCAGGCAGCTGCGTGGAGGGCGCCCCCAAACCTCCCCAAACCACTGCTACTTATTCCGTTATTCTGAGTGTGGGGAGGTTCCGTCCACTGTCTGCATCACTTGGGATCTCCTAGGAGCCCTCCGCGTGTCTTCCCAGAGTGTCTCCTAGTGCGGGCAGCCTGGGTAAGTCGGGGGTTGGGCTGGAAATGCAGGTAGAATGTAGTGCCTTCGCCTGGACAGGGGAGGTAATTAGCGTACTTCCCCTGACAGGGAACAGCTGTGACAACAGGCAGCTGCTTGGAGGGCGGCCCCAAACCTCCCACACCCACTCAGCGTCGTTCCGGAATTCTGAGATTTGGGAGGTTCCGTCCTAAGTCTGCAGCGCCTGGGATCTCCTAGGAGCCATCCGCGTGTCTTCCAAGAGTGACTCCTATTGCGGGCTGCCGGGGAAAGGCGGGGGTTGTGATGGAAATGCAGGAAGCATTTAGTGCCTCCACCTGGACAGGGGAGGAATTTAGCGAAATTCCCCCTGCCAGGGTACAGCTGTGACACCAGGCAGCTGCGTGGAGGGAGCGCCAAAACCTCCCCAAACCACTCTTATTTATTCCGTAATTCTGATTGTGGGGAGGTACCTTCCTCTGTCTGCAGCCATTGGGATCTCCTAGGAGCCCTCCGTGTGTCTTCCCTGAGTGTCTCCTAGTGTGGGCTTCCGGGAAATGCGGGGGTTGTGCTGGAAATGCAGGAAAGATGTAGTGCCTCACCCTGGACAGAGGAGGTAATTAGAGGAATTCCCCCTGCCAGGGAACAGCTGTGACACCAGGCAGCTGCGTGGAGGTCGCCCCCAAACCTCCCCAAACCACTCCTATTTATTCCGTAATTCTGATTGTGGGGAGGTTCCTTCCTCTGTCTGCAGCACTTGGGAACTCCTAGGAGCCCTCCGCGAGTCTTCCCTGTGTGTCTCCTATTGAGGGCTGCCGGGGAAATGCGGGTGTTTGGCTGGAAATGCAGGTAATATCTAGTGCCTCCCCCTGGACAGGGGAGGTAATTAGAGGACTTCCCCCTGCCAGGAAACACCTGTGACTCCAGGCAGCTGCGTGGAGGGCGGCCCCAAACCTCCCAAACCCACTCGGACGCGTTCCGGAATTGTGAGTGTGGGGAGGGTCCGTCCTCTATCTGCAGTGCCTGGGATCTCCTAGGAGCCCTCCGCGTGTCTTTCACGAGTGACTCCTAGTGCGGGCTGCCGGGGAAAGGCGTGGGTTGTGATGGAAATGCAGGAATCATAGTGCCTCCACCTGGACAGGGGAGGAAATTAGCGAACTTCCCCCTGCCAGGGTACAGCTGTGACACCAGGCAGCTCCGTGGAGGGTGGCCCCAAACCTCCCCCACCCACTCGTAATTGTTTCATAATTCTGAGTGTGGGGAGGTTCCGTCCTCTGTCTGCAGCATCTGGGATCTCCTAGGAGCCGTCCGCTTGTCTTCCCAGAGTGTCTCCTTTTGCGGGCTGCCGGTTAAAGGCCGGTGGTGGGATGGAATTTCAGGTAGCATCTAGTGCCTCCCCCTGGACAGGGGAGGTAATTAGCGGTATTCCCCCTGCCAGGGAACAGCTGTGACACCAGGCAGCTGCGTGGTGTGCCCCAATAACCTCCCCAAACCACTCCTATTTATTCCGTAATTCTGTTTGTGGGGAGGATCCTTCCTCTGTTTGCAGCCCTTGGGATTTCCTAGGAGCTCTCCGCGTGTCTTCCCTGAGTGTCTCCTAGTGCGTGCTGCCGGGGAAATGCGGGGGTTGGAATGGAAATGCAGGAAGCATTTAGTGCCTCCCCCTGGTCAGGGGAGGAAATTAGAAAAATTCCCCCTGCCAAGGAACAGCTGTGACACCAGGCAGCTCCGTGGCGTGTGGCCCCAAACCTCCCCGAACCACTCGTAATTGTTCCGTAATTCTGAGTGTGGGGAGGTTCCGTCCTCTGTCTGCAGCAACTGGGATCTCCTAGGAGCCTTCCGCGTGTCTTCCCCGAGTGTCTCCTAGTGCGGGCTTCCGGGGAAATGCGGGGGTTGTGCTGGAAATGCAGGAAAGATGTAGTGCCTCACCCTGGACAGAGGAGGTAATTAGAGGAATTCCCCCTGCCAGGGAACAGCTGTGACACCAGGCAGCTGCGTGGAGGTCGCCCAAAAACCTCCCCAAACCACTCCTATTTATTCCGTAATTCTGATTGTGGGGAGGTTCCTTCCTCTGTCTGCAGCATTTGGGAACTCCTAGGAGCCCTCCGCGTGTCTTCCCTGAGTGTCTCCTAGTGAGGGCTGCCGAGGAAATGCGGGTGTTTGGGTGGAAATGCAGGTAATATCTAGTGCCTCCCCCTGGACAGGGGAGGTAATTAGAGGACTTCCCCCTGCCAGGGAACACCTGTGGCTCCAGGCAGATGCGTGGAGGGCGGCCCCAAACCTCCCAAACCCACTCGGACGCGTTCCGGAATTCTGAGTGTGGGGAGGTTCCTTCCTCTGTCTGCAGCGCCTGGGATCTCCAAGGAGCCCTCCGCGTGTTTTTCCCCAGTGTCTCCTAGTGCATGCTGCCGAGGAAATGCGGGGGTTGTGCTGGAAATGCAGATAGCATGTAGTTACTCTCCCTGGACAGGGGAGGAAATTAGCGGACTTCCCCCTGCCAGGGAACAGCTGTGACTCCAGGCAGCTGCGTGGAGGGCGGCCCCAAACCTCCCAAACCCACTCGGACGCGTTCCGGAATTCTGAGTGTGGGGAGGTTCCGTCCTCTGTCTGCAGCGCCTGGGATTCCCTAAGAGCCCTCCGCGTGTCTTCCCCGAGTGTCTCCTAGTGCGGGAAGCCGGGGAAAGGCGGGGGATTGGCTGGAAATGCAGGTAGAATCTAGTGCCTCACTCTGGACAGGGGAGGTAATTAGCGGACTTCCCCTGACAGGGAAGAGCTGTGACAACAGGCAGCTGCGTGGAGGGCGGCACTAAACTTCCCTCACCCACTCTGCCGCGTTCCGGAATTCTGAGTGTGAGGAGGTTCCGTCCTCAGTCTGCAGAACCTGGAATCTTTTAGAAGCCCTCCGCGTGTCTTCCCCGAGTGTCTCTAGTGCGGGATGTCGGGGAAATGCGGGGGTTGGGTTGAAAAAGCAGGTAGAATCTAGTGCCTCCCCCTGGACAGGGGAGGTAATTAGCGGATTCCCCCTGCCAGGGAACACCTGTGACTCCAGGCAGCTTCGTGGATGGCGCCCGCAAACCTCCCCAAACCACTCCTACTTATTCCGTAATTGTGAGTGTGGGGAGGTTCCGTCAACTGTCTGCAGCACTTGGGATATCCTAGGAGCCCTCCGCGTGTCTTCTCAGAGTGTCTCCTAGTGCGGGCAGCCTGGGTAAGTCGGGGGTTGGGCTGGAAATGCAGGTAGAATGTAATGCCTTCGCCTGGACAGGGGAGGTAATTAGCGTACTTCCCCTTGCCAGGGAACACCTGTGACTCCAGGCAGCTGCGTGGGGGGAGGCCCCAAATCTCCCCCACCCACTCGGCCGCGTTCCGGAATTCTGAGTGTGGGGAGGTTCCGTCCTATGTCTGCAGCTCCTGGGATCTCCTAGGAGCACTCCGATTGCCTTCCCTGAGTGTCTCTTAGTGCGGGTTGCCGGGGAAAGTCGGGGGTTGGGCTGGAAATGCAGGTAACATGTAGTGCCTCACTTTGGACAGGGTAGGTAATTAGCGGACTTCCCCTGATAAGGAACAGCTGTGACAAAAAGCAGCTGCGTGGAGGGCAGCCCGAAACCTCCCCCACCCACTCGGCCTCGTTCTGGAATTCTGAGAGTGGGGAGGTTCCGTCCTCGGTCTGCAGCGTCTGGGATCTCCTAGGAGCCCTCCGCGTGTCTTCCCCGTGTGATTCCTAGTGCGGTCTGCCGGGGAAAGGCGGGGGTTGGGCTGGAAATGCAGGTAGCATGTAGTGCCTCCCTCTGGACAGGGGAGGTAATTAGCGAACTTCCCCCTGCCAGGGAACAGCTGTGACACCAGGCAGCTGTGCGGAGTGCGGCGCCAAACCTCCCAAACCCACTTGGCCGCGTTCCGGAATTCTGAGTGTGGGGAGGTTCCGTCCTCGGTCTGCAGCGCCTGGGATCTCCTAGGAGCCCTCCGGTTGTCTTCAAAGAGTGACTCCAAGTGCGGGCAGCCGGTGAAAGGCGGGGGTTTGGATGGAAATGCAGGAAGCATTTAGTGCCTCCCCCTGAACAGGGGAGGAAATTAGCGAAATTCTCCCTGCCAGGGAACAGCTGTGAAACCAGGAAGCTCCGTGGAGTGTGGCCCCAAACTTCCCCAAACCACTCGTAATTTTTCCGTAATTCTGAGTGTGGGGAGGTTCCGTCCTCTGTCTGCAGCGCCTGGGATCTCCTAGGATCCATCCACGTGTCTTCCCCGAGTGACTACTAATGCGTGCTGCCAGGGAAAGCGGGGGTTGGGCAGGAAATGCAGGAAGCATTTAGGGCCTCCCCCTGGACAGGGGATGTAAGTAGCGAAATTCCCCCTGCCAGGGAACAGCTGTGAAACCAGGCAGCTGCGTGGAGGGCGGCCCTAAACCTCCCCACCCACTCGGCCGCGTTCCGGAATTCTGAGTGTAGGGAGGTTCCGTCCTCGGTCTGCAGCACCTGGGAACTATTAGGAGCCCTCCGCGTGTCTTCCCCGAGTGTCTCCTAGTGCGGGCTGCCTGGGAAAGTCGGGGGTTCGGCTGGAAATGCTGGTAGCATGTAGTGCCTTCCCCTGGACGGGGGAGGTAATTAGCGGTCTTCCCCCTGCCAGGGAACAGCTGTGACACCAGGTAGCTGCGTGGAGGGCGCCCCCAAACTTCCCCAAACCACTCCTACTTATTCCATTATTCTGAATGTGGGGAGGCTCCGTCCAATGTTTGCAGCCCTTGGTGTCTCTTTGAGCCCTCCGCGTGTCTTCCCAGAGTGTCTCCTAGTGCGGGCAGCCTGGGTAAGTCGGGGGTTGGGCTGGAAATGCAGGTAGAATGTAGTGCCTTCGCCTGGACAGGGGAGGTAATTAGCGGAATTCCCCTGGCAAGGGAACAGCTGTGACACCAGGCAGCTGCGTGGAGGGCGGCCACACGCGTCCCCAATCCACTCGGCCGCGTTCCGGATTTCTGAGTGTGGGGAGTTTCCGTCCTCGATCTGCAGCACCTGGGATCTATTAGGAGCCCTCCGCGTGTCTTCCCCGAGTGTCTTCTACTGCGGGCTGCCTGGGAAAGTCGGGGGTTGCATTGGAAATTCAGATAGCATGTAGTGCCTTCCCCTGGACAGGGGAGGTAATTAGCGTACTTCCCCTGACAGTGAACAGCTGTGAAAAACAGGCCGCTGCGTGGAGGGCGCCCCCAAAACTCTCCAAACCACTCCTACTTATTCCCTAAGTCTGAGTGTGGGGAGGTTCTGTCTTCTGTCTGCAGCTTTGGGATCTCCTAGGAGCCCTCCGCGTGTCTTCCCTGAGTGTCTCCTAGGGCGGGCTGCCGTTGAAATGCGGGGGTTGGGCTGGAAAAGAAGGTAACATGTAGTACATTCCCCTGGACAGCGGAGGAATTTAGCGGACTTCCCCATGCCAAGGAACAGCTCTGACAACAGGCAGCTGCGTGGAGGGCGGCCCCAATACTCCTCCACCCACTCGGCCGCGTTCCGGAATTCTGATTGTGGGGAGGTTCCGTCCTCTGTCTGCAGCGCCTGGGATCTCCTAGGATCCCTCCGCGTGTGTTACCCGAGTGTCTCCTAGTGCGGGCTGCCGGGGAAATGCGGGGGTTGGCCTGGAAATGCAGGTAGAATCTAGTGCCTCACCCTGGACAAGGGAGGTAATTAGCGGAATTCCCCCTGACAGGGAAAAGCTGTGACAAAAGGCAGCTGCCTGGAGGGCGGCTCCAATCCTCCCCCACCCAATCGGCCGCGTTGTGTAACACTGAGTGTGGGGAGGATCCGTCCTCTGTCTGCAGCGCCTGGGATCTCCTAGGAGCCCTCCGCGTGTCTTCCCTGAGTGTCTCCGAATGCAGGCTGCAGGGGAAAAGCGGGGGTTGGGCTTAAAATGCAGGTAGCATGTAGTGCCACACCCTGGACAGGGGAGGTAATTAGTGGAATTCCCCCTGCTAGGGAACAGCTGGGACACCAGGCAGCTTCGTGGAGGGCGGCTCCAATACTCCACAACCCACTCGGCCGCGTTCCGGAATTCTGATTGTGGGGAGGTTCCGTCCTCTGTCTGCAGCGCCTGGGATCACCTAGGAGCCCTCCGTTTGTCTTCCCCGAGTGTCTCTATTGAGGGCTGCCTGGGAAAAGCGGGGGTTAGGCTGTAAATGCAGGTAGCATGTAGTGCCTCCCCCTGGACTGGGGAGGTAATTAGCGGACTTCCCCCTGCCAGAGAACAGCTGTGACACCAGGCAGCTGCGTGGAGGGCGGCCCCAAACCTCCCCAAACCTCTCCTATTTATTCCGGATATCTGAGTGTGTGTAGGTTCCGTCCTCTGTCTGCAGCGCCTGGGATCTCTTAGGAGCCCTCCGCGTAAATTCCCCGAGTGTCTCCTAGTGCGGTCTGCAGAGGAAAAGCGGGGTTTGGGCTGGAAATGCAGGTAGCATGTAGTGCCTCCCCCTGGACAGGGGAGGTAATTAGCGGACTTCCCCCTGCCAGAGAACAGCTGTGAGAAAAGGCAGCTCGTGGAGTTTGGCCCAAAACATCCCCCAACCACTCATAATTGTTCTGTAATTCTGAGTGTGGGGAGGTTCCGTCCTCTGTCTGCAGCGCCTGGGATCTCCTAGGAGCCTTCCTCGTGTCTTCCCAGAGTTACTCTTAATGCATGATGCCGGGGAAAGGCGGGGGTTTGCCTGGAAATGCAGGAAGCATCTAGTGGCTCCCCCTGGATAGGGGAGGTAATTAGCGGAATTCCACCTGCAAGGGAACAGCTGTGACACCAGGCAGCTGCGTGGAGGGCGGCCTTAAACCTCCCCCACCCACTCGGACTCGTTCCGGAATTCTGAGTCTGGGGAGGTTCCGTCCTCTGTCTGCAGCGCATGGGATCTCCTAGGAGAAATCCGCGTTTTTTCCCGATTGTCTCCTAGTGCGGGCTACATGGGAAATTCGGGGGTTGGCCTGGAAATGCAGGAAGCATCTAGTGGCTCCCCCTGGATAGGGGAGGTAATTAGCGGAATTCCACCTGCAAGGGAACAGCTGTGACACCAGGCAGCTTTGTGGAGTGCGGCCCCAAACCTCCCCAACCCTCTCGTACGTATTCCGTAATTCTGAGTGTGGGAAGGTTCCGTCCTCTGTCTGCGGCACCTGGGATCTCCTAGGAGCCCTCCGCGTGACTTCCCTGAGTGTCTACACTTGCGGGCTGCCGGGGAAAGCTGTGGGTTGGGCTGGAAATGCATTTAGCATCTAGTGCCTCAACGTGGACAGAGGAGGTAATTAGCGGACTTCCCCCTGGCAGGGAACAGCTGTGACACCAGGCAGGTTCGTGGAGTGCGGCCGCAATCCTCCCCCACCCACTCGGCCGCGTTGCGGAATTCTGAGTGTGGGGAGGTTCCGTTCTCTGTCTGCATCCCCTGGGATCTCCTAGGAGCCATCCGCGTGTCTTCCCCGAGTGACTCCTATTGCGGGCTGCCGGGGAAAGGCAGGGGTAGGGCTGGAAATGCAGGAAAAATGTAGTGCTTCTCCCTGGACAATGGAGGTAATTAGCGGACTTCCCCCTGACAGGTAATAGCTGTGACAACAGGCAGATGCGTGGAGGGCGGCCCCAAACCTCCCCCACCCACTCGGACGCTTTCTGGAATTCTGAGAGTGGCGATGTTCCGTCCTCTGTCTGTAGGGCCTGGGATCTCCTAGGAGACATCCGCGTGTCTTCCCCGAGTGTCTCCTAGTGCGGGCTGCCGGGGAAAGGCGGGGGTTTGGCTGGAAATGCAGGTAGCATCTAGTTCTTCCCCCTGGACAGATCAGGTAATTATCGGAATTTCCCCTGCCAGGGAACAACTGTGACACCTGTCAGCTCCGTGGGTAGCGGCCCCAAAACTCCCCCACCCACTCGGCCGCGTTCCGAAATTCTCATTGTCGTGAGGTTCCGTCCTCTGTCTGCAGCGCCTGGGATCTCCTAGGAGCCCTCCGCGTGTCTTCCCCGAGTGTCTCTTAGTGCGGGGTGCCGGGGAAATGCGAGGGTTGGTCTGGAAATGCAGGTAGCATCTAGTGCCTCCCCCTGGACAGATCAGGTAATTAGTGGACTTCCCCATGCTAGGGAACACCTGTGACAACAAGCAGCAGAGTGGAGGGCGGCCCCAAATATCCCCCACCCACTCGTCCGCGTTCCTGAATTCTGAGGATGGCGAGGTTCCTTCCTCGGTCTGCAGCACATGGAATCTCCTAGGAATCTTCCGCGTGTCTTCCCCGAGTGTATCCTAGTGCGGGCTGACGGGGAAATGTGGGGGTTGGGCTGGAAATGCAGGTAGCAACTAGTGCCTCCACCTGGACTGATGAGGTAATTAGCGGAATTCAACCTGCCAGTGAACACTTGTGACACCAGGCAGCTGCGTGGAGGGCAGCCCCAAACCTCCCCCACCAACTCGGCCGCGTTCCGGAATTCTGAGTGTGGCGAGGTTCCGTTTTCTTTCTGCAGCGCCAGGGATCTCCTAGTAGCCCTCGGCGTGTCTTCAACGAGTTTATCTAGTGCGGGCAGCCGAGGAAAGGCGAGGGTTGTTCTGGAAATGCAGGTAGCATCTAGTGCCTCCACCTGGAATGATGAGGTAATTAGCAGAATTCCCCCTGCCAGGGAACAAGTGTGACACCAGGAAGCTACGTGGTGGGCGCCCCCAAAACTCCCCAGACCACTCCTACTTATTCCGTAATTCTGAGTGTGGGGAGGTTCTGTCCTCTGTCTGCAGCTCTTGGGATCTCCTAGGAGCATTCCGCGTGTCTTCCCTGAGTGTTTCCTAGTGCGGGCTGCCGGGGAAATGCGGGGTTTGGGCTGGAAATGCAGGTAGCATCTAGTGCCTCCCCCTTGACAGGGGAGGTAATTAGCGGAATTCCCCCTGACAGGGAACAGCTCTGACACAAGGCAGGTGCGTGGAGGGCGGCCCAAAACCTCCCGCACACATTCGGCCGCGTTCAGGATTTCTGAGTTGGGGAGGATCCGTCCTCTGTCTGCAGCGCCTGGGATCTTCTTGGAGCCCTCCGCGTGTCTTCCCATATCGTCTCCTAGTGCGAGCTGCCGGGGAAAGGCGGGGGTAAGGCTGGAAATGCAGGTAGTATTTAGTGCCTCCCCCTGGACTGATGAGGTAATTAGCGGACTTCCCCCTGCCAGGGAACACCTGTGACACCAGGCAGCTGCGTGGAGGGCGGCCCCAAACCTCCCCCAACCACTCGGCCGCGTTCCGGAATTCTGAGTGTGGCGAGGTTCCGTCCTCTTTCTGCAGCGCCAGGGATCTCCTAGAAGCCCTCCGCGTGTCTTCCCCGAGTGTCTCTTAGTGCGGGGTGCCGGGGAAATGCGAGGGTTGGTCTGGAAATGCAGGTAGCATCTAGTGCTTCACCCTGGACAGATCAGGTAATTAGTGGACTTCCCCATGCTAGGGAACAACTGTGACAACAAGCAGCAGAGTGGAGGGCGGCCCCAAATATCCCCCACCCACTCGTCTGCGTTCCTCAATTCTGAGGATGGCGAGGTTCCTTCCTCGGTCTGCAGCACATGAAATCTACTAGGAATTTTCCGGGTGTCTTCCCCGAGTGTATCCTAGTGCGGGCTGACGGGGAAAGGTGGGGGTTGGGCTGGAAATGCAGGTAGCAACTAGTGCCTCCCCCTGGACTGATGAGGTAATTAGCGGAATTCAACCTGCCAGTGAACACCTGTGACACCAGGCAGCTGCGTGGAGGGCAGCCCCAAACCTCCCCCACCCACTCGGCCGCGTTCAGGAATTCTGAGTTGGCGAGGTTCCGTCCTCTTTCTGCAGCGCCAGGGATCTCCTAGTAGCCCTCGGCGTGTCTTCAACGATTTTCTCTAGTGCGGGCATCCGAGGAAAGGCGGGGGTTGTTCTGGAAATGCAGGTAGCATCTAGTGCCTCCACCAGGAATGATGTGGTAGTTAGCGGAATTCCTCCTGCCAGGGAACAAGTGTGACACCAGGAAGCTACGTGGTGGGCGCCCCCAAATCTCCCCAGACCACTCCTACTTATTCCGTAATTCTGAGTTTGGGGAGGTTCTGTCCTCTGTCTGCATCTCCCAGGGATCTCCTAGGAGCCCTACGCGTGTCTTCCCCGAGTGTCTCCTAGTGCGGGCTGCTGGGGAAAGGCGGGGTAAGGCTGGAAATGCAGGTAGCATGTAGTGCCTCCCCCTGGACAGGGGAGGTATTAGCGGACTTCCCCCTGACAGGGAACAGCTGTGACACCAGGCAGCTGCGTGGAGTTCGGCCCCAATCATCCCCCACCCACTCGGACGCGTTTCGGAAATCTGAGTGTGGGGAGGTTCCGTCCTCTGTCTGCAGCGCCTGGGATCTCCTAGGAGATTTCCGCGTGTCTTCCCCTAGTGGCTCCTAATCCGGGCTTCCGGGGAAAGGTGGGGTTTGGGCTGGAAATGCAGGTAGCATCTAGTACCTCACCCTGGTCTGGGGAGGTAATTAGCGGAATTCCCCCTGCCAGGGAACAGCTGTGACAAAAGGCAGCTGTGTGGAGGGCGCCCCCAAACCTCCCCAAACCACTCCTACTTATTCCGTAATTATGAGTGTGGGGAGGATCCACTTTCTGTCTGCAGCTCTTGGGATCTACTAGGAGCCCTCCACGTGTCTTCCCTCAGTGTCTCCTAGGGCGGGCTCTAGTTGAAACGCGGGGGTTGTGCTGGAAATGAAGGTAGCATGTAGTGCCACCCCCTGGACAGCGGAGGAATTTAGCGGACTTCCCCCTGCAAAGGAACAGCTGTGACACCAGGCAGCTGCGTGGAGGGCGGCCCCAAACCTCCCCAAACTTCTACTACTTATTCCGGATATCTGAGTTTGGGGAGGTTCCGTCCTCTGTCTGCAGCGCGTGGGATCTACTAGGAGCCCTGCGCATGTTTTCCCCGATTGTATCCTAGTGCGGGCTGCCGGGGAAAAGCGGGGTTTGTGCTGGAAATGAGGAAACATTTAGTGCCACCCCCCGGACAGGGGAGGTAATTAGAGGACTTCCCCCTGCCAGGGAACTGCTGTGACACCAGGCAGCTGCGTGGAGGGCGCCCAAAACCTCCCCAACCCACTCGTACGTGTTCCGTAATTCTGAGTGTGTGGAGGTTCAGTCCTCTGCCTGCAGCGCCTGGGAACTCCTAAGAGCCCTCCGCGTCTCTTCCCCGAGTGTCTCTTGTGTGGGCTTCCGGGGAAAGGCGTGGGGTAGCTGAAAATGCAGGTAGGATGTAGTGCCTCCCCCTGGACTGGGGAGGTAATTAGTGGACTTCCCCCTGCCAGGGAACAGCTGTGACACCAGGCAGATGAGTGGAGGTCGGTCCCAAACCCCCCCCACCCACTCGGTTGTGTTCCGGAATTCTGAGTTTGGGGAGGTTCCGTCCTCCGTCTGCAGCGCCTGGGATCTCCTAGGAGCCCTCCGCGTGTCTTCCCCGAGGGGCTCTTAGTGCAGGCTGCCGGGGAAAGTCGGGGGTTGGTCTGGAAATGCAGGAAACCGTAGTGCCTCCCCCTGGACAGGGGAGGTATTTAGCGGACTTCCCCCTGCCAGGGAATAGCTGTGACACCAGGCAGCTGCGTGGAGTGCGCCCCCAAACCTCCCCGAACCACTCCTATTTATTCCCTAATTCTGAGTGTGGGGAGGTTCCGTCTTCTGTCTGCAGCTCTTGGGATCTCCTAGGAGCCCTCCGCGTGTCTTCCTCGAGTGACTCGTAGTGCGGGCTGCTGGGGAAAGGCGGGGATTTGACTGGAAATGCAGGAAGCATGTAGTGCCTCCCCATGGACAGGGGAGGTAATTAGCGGACTTCCCCCTGCCAGAGAACAGCTGTGAGAAAAGGCAGCTCGTGGAGTTTGGCCCAAAACATCCCCCAACCACTCATAATTGTTCTGTAATTCTGAGTGTGGGGAGGTTCCATCCTCTGTCTGCAGCGCCTGGGATCTCCTAGGAGCCTTCCTCGTGTCTTCCCAGAGTGACTCCTAATGCGTGCGGCCGGGGAAAGGCGGGGGTTTGCCTGGAAATGCAGGAAGCATCTAGTGGCTCCCCCTGGATAGGGGAGGTAATTAGCGGAATTCCACCTGCAAGGGAACAGCTGTGACACCAGGCAGCTGCGTGGAGGGCAGCCCCAAACCTCCCCCACCCACTCGGCCTCGTTCCGGAATTCTGAGTCTGGGGAGGTTCCGACGTCTCACTGCAGCTCCTGGGATCACATAGGAGCCCTCTGCGTTTCATCCCCGAGAGTCTGCTATTGCGGGCTGCCAGGGAAATGCGGGGGTTGGGCTGGAAAGCAGGTAGAATGTAGTGCCTCCCCCTGGAGTGTTGATGTAATTAACGGAATTCCCCCTGCCAGGGAACAGCTGTGACACCAGGCAGCTGTGTGGAGTGCGGCCCCAAAACTCCCCAACCCTCTCGTACGTATTCCGTAATTCTGAGTGTGGGAAGGTTTCGTCCTCTGTCTGCGGCACCTGGGATCTCCTAGGAGCCCTCCGCGTGACTTCCCTGAGTGTCTACTATTGCGGGCTGCCGGGGAAAGCTGTGGGATGGGCTGGAAATGCATTTAGCATCTAGTGCCTCAACGTGGACAGAGGAGGTAATTAGCGGACTTCCCCCTGGCAGGGAACAGCTGTGACACCAGGCAGGTTCGTGGAGTGTGGCCGCAATCCTCCCCCACCCACTCGGCCGCGTTGCGGAATTCTGAGTGTGGGGAGGTTCCGTTCTCTGTCTGCATCCCCTGGGATCTCCTAGGAGCCATCCGCGTGTCTTCCCCGAGTGACTCCTATTGCGGGCTGCCGGGGAAAGGCAGGGGTAGGGCTGGAAATGCAGGAAAAATGTAGTGCTTCCCCCTGGACAATGGAGGTAATTAGCGGACTTCCCCCTGACAGGTAATAGCTGTGAAAACAGGCAGATGCGTGGAGGGTGGCCCCAATCCTCCCCCACCCACTCGGCCACATTCCGTAACTCTGAGTGTGGGGAAGTTCCGACCTCTTTCTGCAGCACCTGGGATCTCCTTGGAGCCCTCTGTGTGTCTTCAACTAGTTTCTCTAGTGCGGGCAGCCGAGGAAAGGCGGGGGTTGTTCTGGAAATGCAGGTAGCATCTAGTGCCTCCACCTGGAATGTTGAGGTAATTAGCGGAATTCCCCCTCCCAGGGAACAAGTGTGACACCAGGAAGCTACGTGGTGGGCGCCCCCAAAACTCCCCAGACCACTCCTACTTATTCCGTAATTCTGAGTGTGGGGAGGTTCTGCCCTCTGTCTGCAGCTCTTGGGATCTCCTAGGAGCATTCTGCGTGTATTCCCTGAGTGTTTCCTAGTGCGGGCTGCCGGGGAAATGCTGGGTTTGGGCTGGAAATGCAGGTAGCATCTAGTGCCTCCCCCTTGACAGGGGAGGTAATTAGCGGAATTCCCCCTGACAGGGAACAGCTCTGACACAATGCAGGTGCGCGGAGGGCGGCCCAAAACCTCCACCACCCATTCGGCCACGTTCAGGATTTCTGAGTTGGGGAGGATCCGTCCTTTGTCTGCAGCCCCTGGGATCTCCTAGGAGCCCTCCGCGTTTCTTCCCCGAGTGTCTCCTAGTGCGGGCTGCCCGGGAAAGGCGGGGGTTGGGCTGGAAATGCAGGTAGCATCTAGTTCCTCACCCTGGACAGGGGAGGTAATTAGCGGAATTCCCCCAGACACGGAACAGCTGCGACACCAACCAGCTGCGTGGTGGGCGCCCCCAAACCTCCCCCAACCACTCGGACGTGTTTCGGAATTCTGAGTGTGGGAGGTTCCGTCCTCTGTCTGCAGAGCCTGGGATCTCCTAGGAGCCTTCCGCGTGTCTACCCCGAGTGGCTCCTAGTGCGGGCTGCCGGGGAAAGTTGGGGGTTTTGACTGGAAATGCAGGTAGCATCTAGTACCTCACCCTGGAATTGGGAGGTAATTAGTGGACTTCCCCCTGCCAGGGAACAGCTGTGACAAAAGGCAGCTGCGTAGTAGGCGCCCCCAAACCTTCCCAAACCACTCCTACTTATTCCATAATTCTGAGGGTGGGGAGGTTCCGCCTTCTTTCTGCAGATCTTTGGATCTACTAGGAGCCCTCCACGTGTCTTCCCTGAGTGTCTCCTAGGGCGTGCTGCCGTTGAAAGGCGGGGGTTGGGCTGGAAATGAAGGTAGTATGTAGTGCCTCCCCCTGGACAGCGGAGGAATTTAGCGGACTTCCCCCTGCAAAGGAACAGCTGTGACACCAGGCAGCTGCGTGGAGGGCGGCCCCAAACCTCCCCAAACCTCTCCTACTTAGTCCGGATATCTGAGTGTGTGGAGGTTCCGTCCTCTGTCTGCAGCGCGTGGGATCTACTAGGAGCCCTCCGCATGTTTTCCCCGAGTGTGTCCTTGTGCGGGCTGCCGGGGAAAAGCGGGGGTTGTGCTGGAAATTCAGGAACCATGTAGTGCCACCCCCTGTACAGGGGAGGTAATTAGCGGACTTCCCCCTGCCAGGGAACAGCTGTGACACCAGGCAGTTAAGTGGAGTGCGGTCCGAAACCTCCCCCACCCACTCGGTTGCGTTCCGGAATTCTGAGTGTGGGGAGGTTCCGTCCTCCATCTGCAGCGCCTGCAATCTCCTAGGAGCCCTCCGCATGACTTCCCCGAGTGGCTCTTAGTGCGGGCTGCCGGGGAAAGTCGGGGGTTGGTCTAGAAATGCAGGAAAATCGTAGTGCCTCCCCCTGGATAGGGGAGGTATTTAGCGGAATTCCCCCTGCCAGGGAACAGCTGTGACACCAGGCAGCTGCGTGGAGGGCGCCCCCAAACCTCCCCAAACCACTCCTACTTATTCCCTAAATCTGAGTGTGGGGAGGTTCCGTCTTCTGTCTGCGGCACCTGGGATCTCCTAGGAGCCCTCCGCGTGTCTTCCCTGAGTGTCTCCTAGGGCGGGCTTCCGTTGAAAGGCGGGGTTTGGCCTGGAAATGCAGGTAGCATGAAGTGCCTCCCCATGGACAGGGGAGGTTATTAGCGGAATTCCCCCTGCCATGGAACAGCTGTGACACCAGGCAGCTGCGTGGAGCGCGGTCCCAAAACTCCCCCACCCACTCTGTCGACTTCCGGAATTCTGAGGGTGGGAAGGTTCCGTCCTCTGTCTGCAGCGCCTGGGATCTCCTAGTAGTCCTCCTCGTGTCTTCCTCGAGTGACTCATAGTGCGGGCTGCTGGGGAAAGGCGGGGATTTGACTGGAAATGCAGGAAGCATGTAGTACCTCCCCCTGGATAGGGGAGGTAATTAGCGGAATTCCCCTGGCAAGGGAACAGCTGTGACACCAGGCAGCTGCGTGGAGGGCGGCCACACGCGTCCCCAATCCACTCGGCCGCGTTCCGGAATTCTGAGTGTGGGGAGTTTCCGTCCTCTGTCTGCAGCACCTGGGATCTACTAGGAGCCCTCCGCGTGTCTTCCCCGAGTGTCTCTTACTGCGGGCTGCCTGGGAAAGTCGGGGGTTGCATTGGAAATTCAGGTAGCATGTAGTGCCTTCCCCTGGACAGGGGAGGTAATTAGCGGACTTCCCCCTGCCAGGGAACAGCTGTGACACCATTCATCTCCGTGGAGTTTGGCCCCAAACCTCCCCAAACCACTCCTATTTATTGCATAATTCTGATTGTTGGGAGGTTCCGTCCTCTGTCTGCAGCGCCTGGGATCTCCTAGGAGCCCTCCGCGTGTCTTTCCCTAGTGTGTCTAGTGTGGGATGCCGGGGAAAAGCGGGGGTTGGGCTGGAAATGCAGGTAGCATCTAGTGCCTCCCCCTGGAATGGGGAGGTAATTAGCGAACTTCCCCCTGACAGGGAACAGCTGTGAAACAAAGCAGGTTCGTGGAGTGCGGCCTCATACCTCCCATACCCAGTCGTAGGTGTTCCGTAATTCTGAGTGTGTGTAGGTTCCATCCTCTGCTTGTAGCGCCTGGGATCTCCTAAGAGCCCTCCGCGTGTCTTCCCCGAGTGTCTCTAGTGTGGGATGCCGGAGAAAGTTGGGGGTTTGGCTGGAAATGCAGGTAGCATGTAGTGCCTACCCTTGGACAGGGGACGTTATTAGCGGACATCCCCTGACAGGGAAGAGCTGTGACAACAGGCATCTGCCTGGAGGGTGGCTCCAATCCTCCCCCAGCCACTCGGCCGCGTTCCGGAATTCTGATTGTGTGGAGGTTCCGTCCTCTGTCTGCAGCGCCTGGGATCTCCTAGTAGTCCTCCTCGTGTCTTCCTCGAGTGACTCATAGTGCGGGCTGCTGGGGAAAGGCGGGGATTTGAATGGAAATGCAGGAAGCATGTAGTGCCTCCCCCTGGATAGGGGAGGTAATTAGCGGAATTCCCCTGGCAAGGGAACAGCTGTGACACCAGGAAGCTGCGTGGAGGGCGGCCACACGCGTATCCAATCCACTCGGCCGCGTTTCGGAATTCTGAGTGTGGGGAGTTTCCGTCCTCGGTCTGCAGCACCTGGGATCTATTAGGAGCCCTCCGCGTGTCTTCCCTCAGTGTCTTCTACTGTGGGCTGCCTGGGAAAGTCGGGGGTTGCATTGGAAATTCAGGTAGCATGTACTGTCTTCCCCTGGACAGGGGAGGTAATTAGCGTACTTCCCCTGACAGTGAACAGCTGTGAAAAACAGGCCGCTGCGTGGAGGGCGCCCCCAAACCTCCCCAAACCACTCCTACTTATTCTCTAATTCTGAGTGTGGGGAGGTTCCGTCTTCTGTCTGCAGCTCTTGGGATCTCCTAGGTGCCCTCCGCGTGTCTTCCTCCAGTGACTCGTAGTGCGGGTTGCTGGGGAAAGGCGGGGATTTGACTGGAAATCCAGAAAGCATGTAGTGCCTCCCCCTGGACAGGGGAGGTAATTAGCGGACTTCCCCCTGCCAGAGAACAGCTGTGAGAAAAGGCAGCTCGTGGAGTTTGGCCGAAAACATCCCCCAACCACTCATAATTGTTCTGTAATTCTGAGTGTGGGGAGGTTCCATCCTCTGTCTGCAGCGCCTGGGATCTCCTAGGAGCCTTCCTCATGTCTTCCCAGAGTGACTCCTAATGCGTGCTGCCGGGGAAAGGCGGGGGTTTGCCTGGAAATGCAGGAAGCATCTAGTGGCTCCCCCTGGATAGGGGAGGTAATTAGCGGAATTCCACCTGCAAGGGAACAGCTGTGACACCAGGCAGCTGCGTGGAGGGCGGCCTTAAACCTCCCCCACCCACTCGGCCGCGTTCCGGAATTCTGAGTGTGGGGAGGTTCCGTCCTCTGTCTGCAGCGCATGGGATCTACTAGGAGAAATCCGCGTATTTTCCCGATTGTCTCCTAGTGCGGGCTACATGGGAAATTTGGGGGTTGGCCTGGAAATGCAGGAAGCATCTAGTGGCTCCCCCTGGATAGGGGAGGTATTTAGCGGAATTCCCCTGACAGGGAATAGCTGTGACAACAGGCAGCTGCGTGGAGGGCGGCCCCAAACCTCCCCCACCCACTCGGCCTCGTTCCGGAATTCTGAGTCTGGGGAGGTTCCGTCGTCTCACTGCAGCTCCTGGGATCTCATAGGAGCCCTCTGCGTTTCATCCCCGAGAGTCTGCTATTGCGGGCTGCCAGGGAAAGGCGGGGGTTGGGCTGGAAATGCAGGTAGAATGTAGTGCCTCCCCCTGGATAGTTGATGTAATTAACGGAATTCCCCCTGCCAAGGAACAGCTGTGACACCAGGCAGCTGTGTGGAGTGCGGCCCCAAACTACCCAACCCTCTCTTACGTATTCCGTAATTCTGAGTGTGGGAAGGTTCCGTCCTCTGTCTGCGGCACCTGGGATCTCCTAGGAGCCCTCTGCGTGACTTCCCTGAGTGTCTAATATTGCGGGCTGCCGGGGAAAGCTTTGGGTTGGGCTGGTAATGCATTTAGCATCTAGTGCCTCAACGTGGACAGAGGAGGTAATTAGCGGACTTCCCTCTGGCAGGGAACAGCTGTGACACCAGGCAGGTTCGTGGAGTGCGGCCGCAATCCTCCCCCAACCACTCGGCCGCGTTCCGGAATTCTGAGTGTAGGGAGGTTCCGTTCTCTGTCTGCATCCCCTGGGATCTCCTAGGAGCCATCCGCGTTTCTTCCCCGTGTGACTCCTATTGCTGGCTGCCGGGGAAAGGCAGGGGTAGGGCTGGAAATGCAGGAGAAATGTAGTGCTTCCCCCCGGAAAATGGAGGTATTTAGCGGATTTCCCCCTGATAGGTAATAGCTGTGACAACAGGCAGCTGCCTGGAGGGCGGCTCCAATCCTCCCCCAGCCAGTCGACCGCGTTCCGGAATTCTGATTGTGGGGAGTTTCCGTCCTTTGTCTGCAGCGCCTGGGATCTCCTAGTAGTCCTCCTCGTGTCTTCCTCGAGTGACTCATAGTGCGGGTTGCTGGGGAAAGGCGGGGATTTGACTGGAAATTAAGGAAGCATGTATTGCCTCCCCCTGGATAGGGGAGGTAATTAGCGGAATTCCCCTGGCAAGGGAACAGCTGTGACACCAGGCAGCTGCGTGGAGGGCGGCCACAGGCGTCCCCAATCCACTCGGCCGCGTTCCGGAATTCTGAGTGTGGGGAGTTTCCGTCCTCGGTCTGCAGCACTTGGGATCTATTAGGTGCCCTCCGCGTGTCTTCCCCGAGTGTCTTCTACTGCGGGCTGCCTGGGAAAGTCGGGGGTTGCATTGGAAATTCAGGTAGCATGTAGTGCCTTCCCCTGGACAGGGGAGGTAATTAGCGTACTTCCCCTGACAATGAACAGCTGTGACACACAGGCCGCTGCTTGGAGGCGCCCCCAAACCTCCCCAAACCACTCCTACTTATTCCCTAATTCTGAGTGTGGGGAGTTTCCGTCTTCTGTCTGCAGCTCTTGGGATCTCCTAGGAGCCCTCCGCGTGTCTTCCCTGAGTGTCTCCAAGGGCGGGCTGCCGTTGAAAGGCGGGGGTTGGGCTGGAAAAGAAGGTAGCATGTAGTACATTCCGCTGGACAGCGGAGGAATTTAGCGGACTTCCCCATGCCAAGGAACAGCTCTGACAACAGGCAGCTGCGTGGAGGGCGGCCCCAATACTCCTCCACCCACTCGGCCGCGTTCCGGAATTCTGATTGTGGGGAGGTTCCGTCCTCTGTCTGCAGCGCCTGGGATCTCCTAGGATCCCTCCGCGTGTGTTACCCGAGTGTCTCCTAGTGCGGGCTGCCGGGGAAATGCGGGGTTTGGCCTGGAAATGCAGGTAGAATCTAGTGCCTCACCCTGGACAAGGGAGGTAATTATCGGAATTCCCCCTGACAGGGAAAAGCTGTGACAAAAGGCAGCTGCCTGGAGGGCGGCTCCAATCCTCCCCCACCCATTCAGCCGCGTTCCGGAATTCTGAGTGTGGGGAGGTTCCGACCTCTGTCTGCAGCGCATGGGATCTCCTAGGAGAAATCCGCGTATTTTCCCGATTGTCTCCTAGTGCGGGCTACATGGGAAATTCGGGGGTTGGCCTGGAAATGCAGGAAGCATCTAGTGGCTCACCCTGGATAGGGGAGGTATTTAGCGGAATTCCCCTGACAGGGTGTAGCTGTGACAACAGGCAGCTGCGTGGAGGGCGGCCCCAAACCTCCCCCACCCACTCGGCCTCGTTCCAGAATTCTGAGTCTGGGGAGGTTCCGTCGTCTCACTGCAGCTCCTGGGATCTCATAGGAGCCCTCTTCGTTTCATCCCCGAGAGTATGCTATTGCGGGCTGCCAGGGAAAGGCGGGGGTTGGGCTGAAAATGCAGGTAGAATGTAGTGCCTCCCCCTGGAGAGTTGATGTAATTAACGGAATTCCCCCTGCCAGGGAACAGCTGTGACACCAGGCAGCTGTGTGGAGTGCGGCCCCAAACCTCCCCAACCCTCTCGTACGTATTCCGTAATTCTGAGTGTGGGAAGGTTCCGTCCTCTGTCTGCGGCACCTGGGATCTCCTAGGAGCCATCCGCGTGACTTCCCTGAGTGTCTACTATTGCGGGCTGCCGGGGAAAGCTGTGGGTTGGGCTGGAAATGCATTTAGCATCTAGTGCCTCAACGTGGACAGAGGAGGTAATTAGCGGACTTCCCCCTGGCAGGGAACAGCTGTGACACCAGGCAGGTTCGTGGAGTGCGGCCGCAATCCTCCCCCACCCACTCGGCCGCGTTCCGGAATTATGAGTGTAGGGAGGTTCCGTTCTCTGTCTGCATCCCCTGGGATCTCCTAGGAGCCCTCCGCGTGTCTTCCCCGAGTGACTCCTATTGCGGGCTGCCGGGGAAATGCAGGGGTAGGGCTGGAAATGTAGGAAAAATGTAGTGCTTCCCCCTGGACAATGGAGGTAATTAGCGGAATTCCCCCTGACAGGTAATAGCTGTGACAACAGGCAGATGCGTGGAGGGCGGCCCCAAACCTCCCCCACCCACTCGGCCGCGTTCCGTAACTCTGAGTGTGGGGAAGTTCCGTCCTCTGTCTGCAGCACCTGGGATCTCCTAGGAGCCCTCGGCGTGTCTTCAAGGAGTTTCTCTAGTGCGGGCAGCCGAGGAAAGGCGGGGGTTGTTCTGGAAATGCAGGTAGCATCTAGGGCCTCCACCTGGAATGATGAGGTAATTAGCGGATTTCCCCCTGCCAGGGAACAAGTGTGACACCAGGAAGCTACGTGGTGGGCGCCCCCAAAACTCCCCAGACCACTCCTACTTATTCCGTAATTCTGAGTGTGGGGAGGTTCTGTCCTCTCTCTGCAGCTCTTGGGATATCCTAGGAGCTTTCCGCGTGTATTCCCTGAGTGTTTCCTAGTGCGGGCTGCCAGGGAAATGCGGGGTTTGGGCTGGAAATGCAGGTAGCATCTAGTGCCTCCCCCTTGACAGGGGAGGTAATTAGCGGAATTCCCCCTGACAGGGAACAGCTCTGACACAAGGCAGGTGCGTGGAGGGCGGTCCCAAACCTCCCCCACCCACTCGGTTGCGTTCCGGAATTCTGAGTTTGGGGAGGTTCCGTCCTCAATCTGCAGCGCCTGGGATCTCCTAAGAGCTCTCCGCGTGAATTTCCCGAGTGGCTCTTAGTGTGGGCTGCCGGGGAAAGTCGGGGTTTGGTCTGGAAATGCTGGAAAATCTTAGTGACTCCCCCTGGATTGGGGAGGTATTTAGCGGAATTCCCCCTGCCAGGGAACAGTTGTGACACCAGGCAGCTGCGTGGAGGGCGGCCACAGGCGTCCCCAATCCACTCGGCCGCGTTCCGGAATTCTGAGTGTGGGGAGTTTCCGTCCTCGGTCTGCAGCACTTGGGATCTATTAGGTGCCCTCCGCGTGTCTTCCCCGAGTGTCTTCTACTGCGGGCTGCCTGGGAAAGTCGGGGGTTGCATTGGAAATTCAGGTAGCATGTAGTGCCTTCCCCTGGACAGGGGAGGTAATTAGCGTACTTCCCCTGACAATGAACAGCTGTGACACACAGGCCGCTGCTTGGAGGCGCCCCCAAACCTCCCCAAACCACTCCTACTTATTCCCTAATTCTGAGTGTGGGGAGTTTCCGTCTTCTGTCTGCAGCTCTTGGGATCTCCTAGGAGCCCTCCGCGTGTCTTCCCCTGAGTGTCTCCAAGGGCGGGCTGCCGTTGAAAGGCGGGGGTTGGGCTGGAAAAGAAGGTAGCATGTAGTACATTCCGCTGGACAGCGGAGGAATTTAGCGGACTTCCCCATGCCAAGGAACAGCTCTGACAACAGGCAGCTGCGTGGAGGGCGGCCCCAATACTCCTCCACCCACTCGGCCGCGTTCCGGAATTCTGATTGTGGGGAGGTTCCGTCCTCTGTCTGCAGCGCCTGGGATCTCCTAGGATCCCTCCGCGTGTGTTACCCGAGTGTCTCCTAGTGCGGGCTGCCGGGGAAATGCGGGGTTTGGCCTGGAAATGCAGGTAGAATCTAGTGCCTCACCCTGGACAAGGGAGGTAATTATCGGAATTCCCCCTGACAGGGAAAAGCTGTGACAAAAGGCAGCTGCCTGGAGGGCGGCTCCAATCCTCCCCCACCCATTCAGCCGCGTTCCGGAATTCTGAGTGTGGGGAGGTTCCGACCTCTGTCTGCAGCGCATGGGATCTCCTAGGAGAAATCCGCGTATTTTCCCGATTGTCTCCTAGTGCGGGCTACATGGGAAATTCGGGGGTTGGCCTGGAAATGCAGGAAGCATCTAGTGGCTCACCCTGGATAGGGGAGGTATTTAGCGGAATTCCCCTGACAGGGTGTAGCTGTGACAACAGGCAGCTGCGTGGAGGGCGGCCCCAAACCTCCCCCACCCACTCGGCCTCGTTCCAGAATTCTGAGTCTGGGGAGGTTCCGTCGTCTCACTGCAGCTCCTGGGATCTCATAGGAGCCCTCTTCGTTTCATCCCCGAGAGTATGCTATTGCGGGCTGCCAGGGAAAGGCGGGGGTTGGGCTGAAAATGCAGGTAGAATGTAGTGCCTCCCCCTGGAGAGTTGATGTAATTAACGGAATTCCCCCTGCCAGGGAACAGCTGTGACACCAGGCAGCTGTGTGGAGTGCGGCCCCAAACCTCCCCAACCCTCTCGTACGTATTCCGTAATTCTGAGTGTGGGAAGGTTCCGTCCTCTGTCTGCGGCACCTGGGATCTCCTAGGAGCCATCCGCGTGACTTCCCTGAGTGTCTACTATTGCGGGCTGCCGGGGAAAGCTGTGGGTTGGGCTGGAAATGCATTTAGCATCTAGTGCCTCAACGTGGACAGAGGAGGTAATTAGCGGACTTCCCCCTGGCAGGGAACAGCTGTGACACCAGGCAGGTTCGTGGAGTGCGGCCGCAATCCTCCCCCACCCACTCGGCCGCGTTCCGGAATTATGAGTGTAGGGAGGTTCCGTTCTCTGTCTGCATCCCCTGGGATCTCCTAGGAGCCCTCCGCGTGTCTTCCCCGAGTGACTCCTATTGCGGGCTGCCGGGGAAATGCAGGGGTAGGGCTGGAAATGTAGGAAAAATGTAGTGCTTCCCCCTGGACAATGGAGGTAATTAGCGGAATTCCCCCTGACAGGTAATAGCTGTGACAACAGGCAGATGCGTGGAGGGCGGCCCCAAACCTCCCCCACCCACTCGGCCGCGTTCCGTAACTCTGAGTGTGGGGAAGTTCCGTCCTCTGTCTGCAGCACCTGGGATCTCCTAGGAGCCCTCGGCGTGTCTTCAAGGAGTTTCTCTAGTGCGGGCAGCCGAGGAAAGGCGGGGGTTGTTCTGGAAATGCAGGTAGCATCTAGGGCCTCCACCTGGAATGATGAGGTAATTAGCGGATTTCCCCCTGCCAGGGAACAAGTGTGACACCAGGAAGCTACGTGGTGGGCGCCCCCAAAACTCCCCAGACCACTCCTACTTATTCCGTAATTCTGAGTGTGGGGAGGTTCTGTCCTCTCTCTGCAGCTCTTGGGATATCCTAGGAGCTTTCCGCGTGTATTCCCTGAGTGTTTCC
This sequence comes from Camelus ferus, assembly GCF_009834535.1. Classification (NCBI taxonomy): domain Eukaryota; kingdom Metazoa; phylum Chordata; class Mammalia; order Artiodactyla; family Camelidae; genus Camelus; species Camelus ferus. The sequence goes on from NC_045725.1 coordinate 242,298, forward strand.
TAGTGCGGGCTGCCAGGGAAATGCGGGGTTTGGGCTGGAAATGCAGGTAGCATCTAGTGCCTCCCCCTTGACAGGGGAGGTAATTAGCGGAATTCCCCCTGACAGGGAACAGCTCTGACACAAGGCAGGTGCGTGGAGGGCGGTCCCAAACCTCCCCCACCCACTCGGTTGCGTTCCGGAATTCTGAGTTTGGGGAGGTTCCGTCCTCAATCTGCAGCGCCTGGGATCTCCTCGGAGCTCTCCGCGTGAATTTCCCGAGTGGCTCTTAGTGTGGGCTGCCGGGGAAAGTCGGGGTTTGGTCTGGAAATGCTGGAAAATCTTAGTGACTCCCCCTGGATTGGGGAGGTATTTAGCGGAATTCCCCCTGCCAGGGAACAGTTGTGACACCAGGCAGCTGCGTGGAGGGCGCCCCCAAACCTCCCCAAACCACTCCTACTTATTCCCTAATCTCAGTGTGGGGAGGTTCCGTCTTCTGTCTGCGGCACCTGGGATCTCCTAGGAGCCCCCGCGTGTCTTCCCTGAGTGTCTCCTAGGGCGGGCTTCCGTTGAAGGCGGGGTTTGGGCTGGAAATGCAGGTAGCATGAAGTGCCTCCCCCTGGACAGGGGAGGTTATTAGCGGAATTCCCCCTGCCATGGAACAGCTGTGACACCAGGCATCTGCGTGGAGCGCGGTCCCAAACCTCCCCCACCGACTCTGTCGACTTCCGGAATTCTGAGGGTGGGAAGGTTCCGTCCTCTGTCTGCAGCGCCTGGGATCTCCTAGTAGTCCTCCTCGTGTCTTCCTCGAGTGACACATAGTGCGGGCTGCTTGGGGAAGGTGGGGATTTGACTGGAAATGCAGGAAGCATGCAGTGCCTCCCCCTGGATAGGGGAGGTATTTAGCGGAATTCCCCTGGCAAGGGAACAGCTGTGACACCAGGCAGCTGCGTGGGGGGCGGCCACACGCGTCCCCATTCCACTCGGCCGCGTTCCGGAATTCTGAGTGTGGGGAGTTTCCGTCCTCGGTCTGCAGCACCTGGGATCTATTAGGAGACCTCCGAGTGTCTTCCCCGAGTGTCTTCTACTGCCGGCTGCCTGGGAAAGTCGGGGGTTGCATTGGAAATTCAGGTAGCATGTAGTGCCTTCCCCTGGACAGGGGAGGTAATTAGCGTACTTCCCCTGACAGTGAACAGCTGTGAAAAACAGGCCGCTGCGTGGAGGGCGCCCCCAAACCTCCCCAAACCACTCCTACTTATTCCCTAATTCTGAGTGTGGGGAGGTTCCGTCTTCTGTCTGCAGCTCTTTGGATCTCCTAGGAGCCCTCCGCGTGTCTTCCCTGAGTGTCTCCTAGGGCGGGCTGCCGTTGAAAGGCGGGGGTTGGGCTGGAAAAGAAGGTAGCATGTAGTACATTCCCCTGGACAGCGGAGGAATTTAGCGGACTTCCCCATGCCAAGGAACAGCTCTGACAACAGGCAGCTGCGTGGAGGGCGGCCCCAATACTCCTCAACCCACTCGGCCGCGTTCCGGAATTCTGATTGTGTGGAGGTTCCGTCCTCTGTCTGCAGCGCCTGGGATCTCCTAGGTTCCCTCCGCGTGTCTTCCCCGAGTGTCTCCTAGTGCGGGCCGCGGGGGAAATGCGGGGGTTGGCCTGGAAATGCAGGTAGAATCTAGTGCCTCACCCTGGACAAGGGAGGTAATTAGCGGAATTCCCCCTGACAGGGAAAAGCTGTGACAACAGGCAACTGCCTGGAGGGCGGCTCCAGTCCTCCCCCACCCAAACGGTGGCGTTCTGTAACACTGAGTGTGGGGAGGTTCCGTCCTCTGTCTGCAGCGCCTGGAATCTCCTAGGAGCCCTCCGCGTGTCTTCCCTGAGTGTCTCCGAATGCAGGCTGCAGGGGAATTTCGGGGGTTGGGCTAAAAATGCAGGTAGCATGTAGTGCCACACCCTGGACAGGGGAGGTAATTAGCGGAATTCCCCCTGCTAGGGAACAGCTGGGACATCAGGCAGCTGCGTGGAGGGCGGCCCCAATACTCCACAACCCACTCGGCCGCGTTCCGGATTTCTGATTGTGGGGAGGTTCCGTCCTCGGTCTGCAGCGCCTGGGATCTCCTAGGATCCCTCCGCGTGTCTTCCCCGAGTTTCTCCTAGTGCGGGCTGCAGGGGAAATGCGGGGGTTGGCCTGGAAATGCAGGTAGAATCTTGTGCATCACCCTGGACAAGGAAGGTAATCAGTGGACTTCCCCCAGCCAGGGAACAGCTGTGACAACACGCAGCTGCGTGGGGGGCGGCCCCAAACCTCCCCAAACCTCTCCTACTTATTCCGGATATCTGAGTGTGGGTAGGTTCCGTCCTCTGTCTGCAGCGCCTGGGATCTCTTAGGAGCCCTCCGCGTAAATTCCCCGAGTGTCTCCTAGTGCGGGCTGCAGAGGAAAAGCGGGGTTTGGGCTGGAAATGCAGGTAGCATCTAGTGCCTCCCCCTGGAAAGGGGAGGTAATTAGCGAACTTCCCCCTGACAGGGAACAGCTGTGACACCATGCATGTTCGTGGAGGGTGGCCTCATACCTCCCCTACCCACTCGTAGGTGTTCCGTAATTCTGAGTGTGTGGAGGTTCCATCCTCTGCCTGTAGCACCTGGGATCTCCTAAGAGCCCTCCGCGTGTCTTCCCCGCGTGTCTCTAGTGTGGGATGCCGGGGAAAGGCGGGCGTTTGGCTGGAAATGCAGGTAGCATGTAGTGCCTCCCCCTGGACTGGGGAGGTAATTTGCGGACTTCCCCCTGCCAGGGAACAGCTGTGACACCAGGCAGCTGAGTGGAGTGCGGTCCCAAACCTCCCCCACACACTCGGTCGCGTTCCGGAATTCTGAGTGTGGGGAGGTTCCGTCCTCCGTCTTCAGCACCTGGAATCTCCTAGGAGCCCTCCGCGTGTCATCCCCGAGTGTCTCTTAGTGCGGGCTGCCGGGGAAATTCGGGGGTTGGTCTGGAAATGCAGGAAACTCGTAGTGACTCCCCCTGGACAGGGGAGGTATTTAGCGCACTTCCCCCTGCCAGGGAAGAGCTGTGATACCAGGCAGCTGCGTGGAGGGCGCCCCCAAACCTCCCCAAACCACTCCTACTTATTCCCTAATTCTGAGTGTGGGAAGGTTCCGTCTTCTGTCTGCAGCTCTTGGGATCTCCTTGGAGCCCTCCGCGTGTCTTCCTCGAGTGACTCGTAGTGCGGGCTGCTGGGGAAAGGCGGGGATTTGACTGGAAATGCAGGAAGCATGTAGTGCCTCACCCTGGACAGGGGAGGTAATTAGCGGACTTCCCCCTGCCAGAGAACAGCTGTGAGAAAAGGCAGCTCGTGGAGTTTGGCCCAAAACATCCCCCAACCACTCATAATTGTTCTGTAATTCTGAGTGTGGGGAGGTTCCGTCCTCTGTCTGCAGCGCCTGGGATCTCCTAGGAGCCTTCCTCGTGTCTTCCCAGAGTGACTCTTAATGTGTGCTGCCGGGGAAAGGCGGGGGTTTGCCTGGAAATGCAGGAAGCATCTAGTGGCTCCCCCTGGATAGGGGAGGTAATTAGCGGAATTCCACCTGCAAGGGAACAGCTGTGACACCAGGGAGCTGCGTGGAGTGTTGCCTTAAACCTCCCCCACCCACTCGGCCGCGTTCCGGAATTCTGAGTCTGGGGAGGTTCCGTCCTCTGCAGCGCATATGATCTCCTAGGAGAAATCCGCGTATTTTCCCGATTGTCTCCTAGTGCGGGCTACATGGGAAATTCGTGGGTTGGCCTGGAAATGCAGGAAGCATCTAGTGGCTCCCCCTGGATAAGGGAGGTATTTAGCAGATTTCCCCTGACAGTGAGTAGCTGTGACAACAGGCAGCTGTGTGGAGGGCGGCCCCAAACCTCCCCCACCCACTCGGCCTCGTTCCGGAATTCTGAGTCTGGGGAGGTTCCGTCGTCTCACTGCAGCTCCTGGGATCTCATAGGAGCCCTCTGCGTTTCATCCCCGAGTGTCTGCTATTGCGGGCTGTCAGGGAAAGGCGGGGGTTGGGCTGGATATGCAGGTAGAATGTAGTGCCTCCCCCTGGAGAGTTGATGTAATTAACGGAATTCCCTCTGCCAGGGAACAGCTGTGACACCAGGCAGCTGTGTGGAGTGCGGCCCCAAACCTCCCCAACCCTCTCGTACGTATTCCGTAATTCTGAGTGTGGGAAGGTTCCGTCCTCTGTCTGCGGCACCTGGGATCTCCTAGGAGCCCTCCGCGTGACTTCCCTGAATGTCTACTATTGCGGGCTGCCGGGGAAAGCTGTGGGTTGGGCTGGAAATGCATTTAGCATCTAGTGCCTCAACGTGGACAGGGGAGGTAATTAGCGGACTTCCCCCTGGCAGGGAACAGCTGTGACACCAGGCAGGTTCGTGGAGTGCTGCCGCAATCCTCCCCCACCCACTCTGCCGCGTTCCGTAACTCTGAGTGTGGGGAAGTTCCGTCCTCTGTCTGCAGCACCTGGGATCTCCTAGGAGCCCTCGGCGTGTCTTCAAGGAGTTTCTCTAGTGCGGGCAGCCGAGGAAAGGCGGGGGTTGTTCTGGAAATGCAAGTAGCATCTAGTGCCTCCACCTGGAATGATGAGGTAATTAGCGGAATTCCCCCTGCCAGGGAACAAGTGTGACACCAGGAAGCTACGTGGTGTGCGCCTCCAAAACTCCCCAGACCACTCCTACTTATTCCGTAATTCTGAGTGTGGGGAGGTTCTGTCCTCTGTCTGCAGCTCTTGGGATCTCCTAGGAGCATTCCGCGTGTCTTCCCTGAGTGTTTCCTAGTGCGGGCTGCCGGGGAAATGCGGGGTTTGGGCTGCAAATGCAGGTAGAATCTAGTGCCTCCCCCTTGACAGGGGAGGTAATTAGCGGAATTCCCCCTGACAGGGAACAGCTCTGACACAAGGCAGGTGCGTGGAGGGCGGCCCAAAACCTCCCCAACCCATTCGGCCGCGTTCAGGATTTCTGAGTTGGGGAGGATCCGTCCTCTGTCTGCAGCGCCTGGGATCTCCTAGGAGCCTTCCGCGTGTCTACCCTGAGTGTCTCCTAGTGCGGGCTGCCGGGGAAAGTTGGGGGTTTGGCTGGAAATGCAGGTAGCATCTAGTACCTCACCCTGGATTGGGGAGGTAATTAGCGGACTTCCCCCTGCAAGGGAACAGCTGTGACAAAAGACAGCTGCGTGGAGGGCGCCCCCAAACCTCCCCAAACCACTCCTACTTATTCCGTAATTCTGAGGGTGGGGAGGTTTCGCCTTCTGTCTGCAGCTCTTTGGATCTACTAGGAGCCATCCGCGTGTCTTCCCTGAGTGTCTCCTAGGGCGGGCAGCCGTTGAAAGGCGGGGGTGGGCTGGAAAAGAAGGTAGCATGAAGTACATTCCCCTGGACAGCGGAGGAATTTAGCGGATTTCCCCATGCCAAGGAACAGCTCTGACAACAGGCAGCTGCGTGGAGGGCGGCCCCAATACTCGTCCACCCACTCGGCCGCGTTCCGGAATTCTGATTTTGGGGAGGTTCCGTCCTCTGTCTGCAGCGCCTGGGATCTCCTAGGATCCCTCCGAGTGTCTTCCCCGAGTGTCTCCTAGTGCGGGCTGCCGGGGAAATGCGGCGGTTGGCCTGGAAATGCAGGTAGAATCTAGTGCCTCACCCTGGACAAGGGAGGTAATAAGCGGGATTCCCCCTGACAGGGAAAAGCTGTGACAACAGGCAGCTGCCTGGAGGGCGGCTCCAATCCTCCCCCACCCAATCGGCCGCGTTCTGTAACACTGAGTGTGGGGAGGTTCCGTCCTCTGTCTGAAGCGCCTGGGATCTCCTAGGAGCCTTCCGCGTGTCTACCCCGAGTGGCTCCTAGTGCGGGCTGCCGGGGAAATTGGGGGTTTGGCTGGAAATGAAGGTAGCATGTAGTGCGTCCCCCTGGACAGGGGAGGAATTTAGCGGACTTCCCCCTGCAAAGGAACAGCTGTGACACCAGGCAGCTGCGTGGAGGGCGGCCGCAAACCTCCCCAAACCTCTCCTACTTATTCCGGATATCTGAGTGTGTGGAGGTTCCGTCCTCTGTCTGCAGCGCGTGAGATCTACTAGGAGCCCTCCGCATGTTTTCCCCGAGTGTGTCCTTGTGCGGGCTGCCGGGGAAAAGCGGGGGGTTGTGCTGGAAATGCAGGAACCATGTAATGCCACCCCCTGTACAGGGGAGGTAATTAGCGGACTTCCCCCTGCCAGGGAACAGCTGTGACACCAGGCAGCTAAGTGGAGTGCGGTCCCAAACCTCCCCCACCCACTCGGTTGCGTTCCGGAATTCTGAGTGTGGGGAGGTTCCGTCCTCCATCTGCAGCGCCTGGGATCTCCTAGGAGCCCTCCGCGTAAATTCCCCGAGTGGCTCTTAGTGCGGGCTGCTGTGGAAAGTCGGGGGTTGGTCTGGAAATGCAGGAAAATCGTAGTGCCTCCCCCTGGATAGGGGAGGTAATTAGCGGAATTCCCCTGGCAAGGGAACAGCTGTGACACCAGGCAGCTGCGTGGAGGGCGGCCACAGGCGTCCCCAATCCACTCGGCCGCGTTCCGGAATTCTGAGTGTGGGGAGTTTCCGTCCTCGGTCTGCAGCACCTGGGATGTATTAGTAGCCCTCCGCGTGTCTTCCCCGAGTGTCTTCTACTGCGGGCTGCCTGGGAAAGTCGGGGGTTGCATTGGAAATTCAGGTAGCATGTAGTGACTTCCCCTGGACAGGGGAGGTAATTAGCGTACTTCCCCTGACAGTGAACAGCTGTGAAAAACAGGCCGCTGCGTGGAGGACGCCCCCAAACCTTATCAAACCACTCCTACTTATTCCCTAAATCTGAGTGTGGGGAGGTTCCGTCTTCTGTCTGCGGCACCTGGGATCTCCTAGGAGCCTTCCGCGTGTCTTCCCTGAGTGTCTCCTAGGGAGGGCTTCCATTGAAAGGCGGGGTTTGGGCTGGAAATGCAGGTAGCATGAAGTGCCTCCCCCTGTACAGGGGAGGTTATTAGCGGAATTCCCCCTGCCATGGAACAGCTGTGACACCAGGCAGCTGCGTGGAGCGCGGTCCCAAACTTCCCCCACGCACTCTGGCGACTTCCGGAATTCTGAGGGTGGGAAGGTTCCGTCCTCTGTCTGCAGCGCCTGGGATCTCCTAGTAGTCCTCCTCGTGTCTTCCTCGAGTGACTCATAGTGAGGGCTGCTGGGGAAAGGTGGGGATTTGACTGGAAATGCAGGAAGCATGTAGTGCCTCCCCCTGGATAGGGGAGGTAATTAGCGGAATTCCCCTGGCAAGGGAACATCTGTGACACCAGGCAGCTGCGTGGAGTGCGGCCACACGCGTCCCCAATCCACTCGGCCGCGTTCCGGAATTCTGAGTGTGGGGAGTTTCCGTCCTCGGTCTGCAGCACCTGGGATCTATTAGTAGCCCTCCGCGTGTCTTCCCCGAGTGTCTTCTACTGCGGGCTGCCTGGGAAAGTCGGGGGTTGCATTGGAAATTCAGGTAGCATGTAGTGCCTTCCCCTGGACAGGGGAGGTAATTAGCGTACTTCCCCTGACAGTGAACAGCTGTGAAAAACAGGCCGCTGCGTGGAGGGCGCCCCCAAACCTCCCCAAACCACTCCTACTTATTCCCTAATTCTGAGGGTGGGGAGGTTCCGTCTTCTGTCTGCAGCTCTTGGGATCTCCTAGGAGCCCTCCGCGTGTCTTCCCTGAGTGTCTCCTAGGGCGGGCTGCCGTTGAAAGGCGGGGGTTGGGCTGGAAAAGAAGGTAGCATGTAGTACATTCCCCTGGACAGCGGAGGAATTTAGCGGAATTCCCCATGCCAAGGAACAGCTCTGACAACAGGCAGCTGCGTGGAGGGCGGCCCCAATACTCCTCCACCCACTCGGCCGCGTTCCGGAATTCTGATTGTGGGGAGGTTCCGTCCTCTGTCTGCAGCGCCTGGGATCTCCTAGGATCCCTCCGAGTGTCTTCCCAGAGTGTCTCCTAGTGCGGGCTGCCGGGGAAATGCGGGGGTTGGCCTGGAAATGCAGGTAGAATCTAGTGCCTCACCCTGGACAAGGGAGGTAATTAGCGGAATTCCCCCTGACAGGGAAAAGCTGTGACAACATGCAGCTGCCTGGAGGGCGGCTCCAATCCTCCCCCACCCAATCGGCCGCGTTCTGTAACACTGAGTGTGGGGAGGTGCCGTCCTCTGTCTGCAGCGCCTGGGATCTCCTAGGAGCCCTCCGCGTGTCTTCCCTGAGTGTCTCCGAATGCAGGCTGCAGGGGAAAAGCGGGGCTTGGGCTTAAAATGCAGGTAGCATGTAGTGCCACACCCTGGACAGGGGAGGTAATTAGCGGAATTCCCCCTGCTAGGGAACAGCTGGGACACCAGGCAGCTGCGTGGAGGGCGGCCCCAATATTCCACAACCCACTCGGCCGCGTTCCGGAATTCTGATTTTGGGGAGGTTCCATCCTCTGTCTGCAGCGCCTGGAATCACCTAGGAGCCCTCCGTTTGTCTTCCCCGAGTGTCTCTATTGCGGGCTGCCTGGGAAATGCGGGGGTTAGGCTGTAAATGCAGGTAGCATGTAGTTCCTCCCCCTGGACTGGGGAGGTAATTAGCGGACTTCCCCCTGCCAGGGAACAGCTGTGACACCAGGCAGCTGCGTGGAGGGCGGCCCCAAACCTCCCCAAACCTCTCCTACTTATTCCGGATATCTGAGTGTGGGTAGGTTCCGTCCTCTGTCTGCAGCGCCTGGGATCTCTTAGGAGCCCTCCGCGTAAATTCCCCGAGTGTATCCTAGTGCGGGCTGCAGAGGAAAAGCGGGGTTTGGGCTGGAAATGCAGGTAGCATCTAGTGCCTCCCCCTTGAAAGGGGAGGTAATTAGCGAACTTCCCCCTGACAGGGAACAGCTGTGACACCAGGCATGTTCGTGGAGGGCGGCCTCATACCTCCCATACCCACTCGTAGGTTTTCCGTAATTCTGAGTGTGTGGAGGTTCCATCCTCTGCCTGTAGCGCCTGGGATCTCCTAAGAGCCCTCCGCGTGTCTTCCCCGAGTGTCTCTAGTGTGGGATGCCGGGGAAAGGCGGGGGTTTGACTGGAAATGCAGGTAGCATTTAGTGCCTCCCCCTGGACTGGGGAGGTAATTAGCGGACTTCCCCCTGCCAGGGAACAGCTGTGACACCAGGCAGCTGAGTGGAGGACGGTCCCAAACCTCCCACACACACTCGGTCCCGTTCCGGAATTCTGAGTGTGGGGAGGTTCCGTCCTCCGTCTGCAGCGCCTGGGATCTCTTAGGAGCCCTCCGCGTGTCATCCCCGAGTGTCTCTTAGTGCGGGCTGCCGGGGAAATTCGGGGGTTGGTCTGGAAATGCAGGAAAAATTAGTGCCTCCCCCTGGACAGGGGAGGTATTTAGCGGACTTCCCCCTGCCATGGAACAGCTGTGATACCAAGCAGCTGCGTGGAGCGCGGTCCCAAACCTCCCCCACCCACTCTGGCGACTTCCGGAATTCTGAGGGTGGGAAGGTTCCATCTTCTGTCTGCAGCGCCTGGGATCTCCTAGTAGTCCTCCTCGTGTCTTCCTCGAGTGACTCATAGTGCGGGTTGCTGGGGAAAGGCGGGGATTTGACTGGAAATGCAGGAAGAATGTAGTGCCTCCCCCTGGATAGGGGAGGTAATTAGCGGAATTCCCCTGGCAAGGGAACAGCTGTGACACCAGGCAGCTGCGTGGAGGGCGGCCACACGCGTCCCCAATCCACTCGGCCGCGTTCCGGAATTCTGAGTGTGGGGAGTTTCCGTCCTCGGTCTGCAGCACCTGGGATCTATTAGGAGCCCTCCGCGTGTCTTCCCGGAGTGTCTTCTACTGCGGGCTGCCTGGGAAAGTCGGGGGTTGCATTGGAAATTCAGGTAGCATGTAGTGCCTTCCCGTGGACAGGGGAGGTAATTAGCGTACTTCCCCTGACAGTGAACAGCTGTGAAAAACAGGCCGCTGCGTGGAGGGCGCCCCCAAACCTCCCCAAACCACTCCTACTTGTTCCCTAATTCTGAGTGTGGGGAGGTTCCGTCTTCTGTCTGCAGCTCTTGGGATCTCCTAGGAGCCCTCCGCGTGTCTTCCCTGAGTGTCTCCTAGGGCGGGCTGCCGTTGAAAGGTGGGGGTTGGGCTGGAAAAGAAGGTAGCATGTAGTAAATTCCCCTGGACAGCAGAGGAATTTAGCGGACTTCCCCATGCCAAGGAACAGCTCTGACAACAGGCAGCTGCGTGGAGGGCAGCCCCAATACTCCTCCACCCAATCGGCCGCGTTCTGTAACACTGAGTGTGGGGAGGTGCCGTCCTCTGTCTGCAGCGCCTGGGATCTCCTAGGAGCCCTCCGCGTGTCTTCCCTGAGTGTTTCCTAGTGCGGGCTGCCGGGGAAATGCGGGGGTTGGCCTGGAAATGCAGGTAGAATCTAGTGCCTCACCCTGGACAAGGGGGGTAATCAGCGGAATTCCCCCTGACAGGGAAAAGCTATGACAACAGGCAGCTGCCTGGAGGGCGGCTCCAATCCTCCCCCACCCAATCGGCCGCGTTCTGTAACACTGAGTGTGGGGAGGTGCCGTCCTCTGTCTGCAGCGCCTGGGATCTCCTAGGAGCCCTCCGCGTGTCTTCCCTGAGTGTCTCCGAATGCAGGCTGCAGGGGAAAAGCGGGGCTTGGGCTTAAAATGCAGGTAGCATGTAGTGCCACACCCTGGACAGGGGAGGTAATTAGCGGAATTCCCCCTGCTAGGGAACAGCTGGGACACCAGGCAGCTGCGTGGAGGGCGGCCCCAATACTCCACAACCACCTCGGCCGCGTTCCGGAATTCTGATTGTGGGGAGGTTCCGTTCTCTGTCTGCAGCGCCTGGGATCACCTAGGAGCCCTCCGTTTGTCTTCCCCGAGTGTCTCTATTGCGGGCTGCCTGGGAAATGCGGGGGTTAGGCTGTAAATGCAGGTAGCATGTAGTGCCTCCCCCTGGACTGGGGAGGTAATTAGCGGACTTCCCCCTGCCAGGGAACAGCTGTGACACCAGGCAGCTGCGTGGAGGGCGGCCCCAAACCTCCCCAAACCTCTCCTACTTATTCCGGAATTCTGATTGTGGGGAGGTTCCGTCATCTGTCTGCAGCGCCTGGGATCTCCTTGGAGCCTTCCGCGTGTCTTCCCCGAGTGTCTCCTAGTACGGGCTGCCGGGGAAATGCGGGGTTGGGCTGGAAATGCAGGTAGCATGTAGTGCCTCACCCTGGACAGAGGAGGTAATTAGCGGACTTCCCCCTGCCAGTGAACAGCTGTGACACCAGGCAGCTGCGTGGAGGGCGGCCCCAAACCTCCCCAAACCTCTCCTACTTATTCCGGAATTCTGATTGTGGCGAGGTTCCGTCATCTGTCTGCAGCGCCTGGGATCTCCTTGGAGCCTTCCGCGTGTCTTCCCCGAGTGTCTCCTAGTGCGGGCAGCCGGGAAAAAGCGGGGGATTGGCTGGAAATGCAGGTAGAATCTAGTGCCTCACTCTGGACAGGGGAGGTAATTAGCGGACTTCCCCTGACAGAGAACAGCTGTGACAACTGGCAGCTGCGTGGAGGGCGGCCCCAAACCTCCCCCACCCACTCAGCCTCATTCCTGAATTCTGAGAGTGGGGAGGTTCCATCATCTGTCTGCAGCGCCTGGGAACTCTTAGGAGCCCTCCGCGTGTCTTCCACGAGTGACTCCTAGTGCGGGCTGCCGGGGAAAGGCGGGGTTTGGGATGGATATGCCGGAAGTATTTAGTTCCTCCCCCTGGACAGGGGAGGAAATTATCGAACTTCCCCCTGCCAGGGAACAGCTGTGACACCAGGCAGCTCCGTGGAAGTTGGCCCCAAACCTCCCCCAACCACTTGTAATTGTTCCGTAATTCTGAATGTGGGGAGGTTCCGTCCTGTATCTGCAGCGCCTGGGATCTCCTAGGAGCCCTCCGCGTGTCTTCCCAGTGTGACTCCTAATGCGTGCTGCCGGGGAAAGGAGGGGGTTTTGCTGGAAATACAGGAAGCATTTAGTGCCTCCCCCTGGACAGATGTGGTAATTAGCGGAATTCCCCCTGCCAGGGAACAGCTGTGACACCAGGCAGCTGCGTGGATTGCGGCCCCAAACCTCCCCAACCCACTCGGCCGCGTTCCGGAATTCTGAGTGTTGGGAGGTTCCTTCCACTGTCTGCAGCGCCTGGGATCTCCTAGAAGCCCTCCACGTGTCTTCCACGAGTGACACCTAGTGCGGGCTGCTGGGGAAATGCGGGGGTTGGGATGGAAAAGCAGGAAGCATTTAGTTCCTCCCCCTGGACGGGGGTGGAAATTAGCGAAATTCCCCCTGCCAGGGAACAGCTGTGACACCAGGCAACTCCGTGGAGTTTGGCCCCAAACCTCCCCCAACCACTTGTAATTGTTCCGTAATTCTGAATGTGGGGAGGTTCCGTTCTCTATCTGCAGCGCCTGGGATCTCCTAGGAGCCCTCCGCGTGAATTCCCCGAGTGTCTCCTAGTGCGGGCTGCCGGGGAAATGCGGGGGTTGGGCTGGAAATGCAGGAAAGATGTAGTGCCTCACCCTGGACAGAGGAGGTAATTAGAGGACTTCCCCCTGCCAGGGAACAGCTGTGACACCAGGCAGCTGCGTGGAGGTCGCCCAAAACCTCCCCAAACCACTCCTATTTATTCCGTAATTCTGATTGTGGGGAGGTTCCTTCCTCTGTCTGCAGCATTTGGGAACTCCTAGGAGCCCTCCGCGTATCTTCCCTGATTGTCTCCTAGTGAGGGCTGCCGAGGAAATGCGGGTGTTTGGGTGGAAATGCAGGTAATATATAGTGCCTCCCCCTGGACAGGGGAGGTAATTAGAGGACTTCCCCCTGCCAGGGAACACCTGTGGCTCCAGGCAGATGCGTGGAGGGCGGCTCCAAACCTCACCAACTCACTCGGACGCGTTCGGGAATTCTGAGTGTGGGGAGGTTCCGTCCTCTGTCTGCAGCGCCTGGGATCTCCAAGGAGCCCTCCGCGTGTTTTTCCCCAGTGTCTCCTAGTGCATGCTTCCGAGGAAATTCGGGGGTTGTGCTGGAAATGCAGATAGCATGTAGTTACTCTCCCTGGACAGGGGAGGAAATTAGCGGACTTCCCCCTGCCAGGGAACAGCTGTGACTCCAGGCACCTGCGTGGAGGCGGCCCCAAACCTCCCAAACCCACTCGGACGCGTTCCGGAATTCTGAGTGTGGGGAGGTTCCGTCCTCTGTCTGCAGCGCCTGGGATTCCCTAAGAGCCCTCCGCGTGTCTTCCCCGAGTGTCTCCTAGTGCGGGAAGCCAGGGAAAGGCGGGGGATTGGCTGGAAATGCAGGTAGAATCTAGTGCCTCACTCTGGACAGGGGAGGTAATTAGCGGACTTCCCCTGACAGGGAAGAGCTGTGACAACAGGCAGCTGCGTGGAGGGCGGCACTAAACTTCCCTCACCCACTCTGCCGCGTTCCGGAATTCTGAGTGTGGGGAGGTTCCGTCCTCAGTCTGCAGAACCTGGAATCTTTTAGAAGCCCTCCGCGTGTCTTCCCCGAGTGTCTCTAGTGCGGGATGCCTGGGAAATGCGGGGGTTGGGTTGAAAAATCAGGTAGAATCTAGTGCCTCCCCCTGGACAGGGGAGGTAATTAGCGGATTCCCCCTGCCAGGGAACACCTGTGACTCCAGGCAGCTTCGTGGATGGCGCCCGCAAACCTCCCCAAACCACTCCTACTTATTCCGTAATTGTGAGTGTGGGGAGGTTCCGTCAACTGTCTGCAGCACTTGGGATATCCTAGGAGCCCTCCGCGTGTCTTCTCAGAGTGTCTCCTAGTGCGGGCAGCCTGGGTAAGTCGGGGGTTGGGCTGGAAATGCAGGTAGAATGTAGTGCCTTCGCCTGGACAGGGGAGGTAATTAGCGTACTTCCCCTTGCCAGGGAACACCTGTGACTCCAGGCAGCTGCGTGGGGGGAGGCCCCAAATCTCCCCCACCCACTCGGCCGCGTTCCGGAATTCTGAGTGTGGGGACGTTCCGTCCTATGTCTGCAGCTCCTGGGATCTCCTAGGAGCACTCCGATTGCCTTCCCTGAGTGTATCTTAGTGCGGGCTGCCGGGGAAAGGCGGGGGTTGGGCTGGAAATTCAGGTAGCATCTAGTGCCTCACTTTGGACAGGGTAGGTAATTAGCGGACTTCCCCTGATAAGGAACAGCTGTGACAAAAAGCAGCTGCGTGGAGGGCAGCCCGAAACCTCCCCCACCCACTCGGCCTCGTTCTGGAATTCTGAGAGTGGGGAGGTTCCGTCCTCGGTCTGCAGCGTCTGGGATCTCCTAGGAGCCCTCCGCGTGTCTTCCACGAGTGTCTCTTAGTGCGGGCTGCCGGGGAAATGCGGGGGTTGGGCTGGAAATGCAAGTAGCATTTAATGCCTTCCCCTGGACATGGGAGGTAATTAGCGTACTTCCCCTGACAGGGAACAGCTGTGACAACAGGCAGCTGCGAGGAGGGCGGCCCCAAACTTCCCCGAACCACTCAGCCTCGTTCCGGAATTCTGAGAGTTGGCAGGTTCCGTCCTATGTCTGCAACTCCTGGGATCTCCTAAGAGCCATCCGCGTGTCTTCCACGATTGGCTCCTAGTGAGGGCTGTCGGGGAAAGGCGGGGGTTGTGATGGAAATGCAGGAAGCATTTAGTGCCTCCACCTGGACAGGGGAGGAAATTAGCGAACTTCCCCCTGCCAGGGAACAGCTGTGACACCAGGCAGCTCCGTGGAGTTTGGCCCCAAACCTCCTCCAACCACTCGTAATTGTTCCGTAATTCTGAGTGTGGGGAGGTTCCGACCTCTGTCTGCAGTCCCTAGGATCTCCTAGGAGCATTCCGCGTGTCTACCCCGAGTGGCTCCTAGTGCGGGCTGCCGGGGAAAGTGGGGGTTTGGCTGGAAATGAAGGTAGCATGTAGTGCGTCCCCCTGGACAGGGGAGGAATTTAACGGACTTCCCCCTGCAAAGGAACAGCTGTGACACCAGGCAGCTGCGTGGAGGGCGGCCCCAAACCTCCCCAAACCTCTCCTACATTTCCGGATATCTGAGTGTGTGGAGGTTCCGTCCTCTGTCTGCAGCGCGTGAGATCTAGTAGGAGCCCTCCGCATGTTTTCCCCGATTGTGTCCTTGTGCGGGCTGCCGGGGAAAAGCGGGGGTTGTGCTGGAAATGCAGGAACCATGTAATGCCACCCCCTGTACAGGGGAGGTAATTAGCGGACTTCCCCCTGCCAGGGAACAGCTGTGACACCAGGTAGCTAAGTGGAGTGCGGTCCCAAACCTCCCCCACCCACTCGGTTGCGTTCCGGAATTCTGAGTGTGGGGAGGTTCCGTCCTCCATCTGCAGCGCCTGGGATCTCCTAGGAGCCCTCCGCGTGACTTCCCCGAGTGGCTCTTAGTGCGGGCTGCTGTGGAAAGTCGGGGGTTGGTCTGGAAATGCAGGAAAATCGTAGTGCCTCCCCCTGGATAGGGGAGGTAATTAGCGGAATTCCCCTGGCAAGGGAACATCTGTGACACCAGGCAGCTGCGTGGAGTGCGGCCACACGCGTCCCCAATCCACTCGGCCGCGTTCCGGAATTCTGAGTGTAGGGAGTTTCCGTCCTCGGTCTGCAGCACCTGGGATCTATTAGTAGCCCTCCGCGTGTCTTCCCCGAGTGTCTTCTACTGCGGGCTGCCTGGGAAAGTCGGGGGTTGCATTGGAAATTCAGGTAGCATGTAGTGCCTTCCCCTGGACAGGGGAGGTAATTAGCGTACTTCCCCTGACAGTGAACAGCTGTGAAAAACAGGCCGCTGCGTGGAGGGCGCCCCCAAACCTCCCCAAACCACTCCTACTTATTCCCTAAATCTGAGTGTGGGGAGGTTCCGTCTTCTGTCTGCGGCACCAGGGATCTCCTAGGAGCCCTCCGCGTGTCTTCCCTGAGTGTCTCCTAGGGAGGGCTTCCGTTGAAAGGCGGGGTTTGGGCTGGAAATGCAGGTAGCATGAAGTGCCTCCCCCTGTACAGGGGAGGTTATTAGCGGAATTCCCCCTGCCATGGAACAGCTGTGACACCAGGCAGCTGCGTGGAGCGCGGTCCCAAACTTCCCCCACGCACTCTGGCGACTTCCGGAATTCTGAGGGTGGGAAGGTTCCGTCCTCTGTCTGCAGCGCCTGGGATCTCCTAGTAGTCCTCCTCGTGTCTTCCTCGAGTGACTCATAGTGCGGGCTGCTGGGGAAAGGTGGGGATTTGACTGGAAATGCAGGAAGCATGTAGTGCCTCCCCCTGGATAGGGGAGGTAATTAGCGGAATTCCCCTGGCAAGGGAACATCTGTGACACCAGGCAGCTGCGTGGAGTGCGGCCACACGCGTCCCCAATCCACTCGGCCGCGTTCCGGAATTCTGAGTGTGGGGAGTTTCCGTCCTCGGTCTGCAGCACCTGGGATCTATTAGTAGCCCTCCGCGTGTCTTCCCCGAGTGTCTTCTACTGCGGGCTGCCTGGGAAAGTCGGGGGTTGCATTGGAAATTCAGGTAGCATGTAGTGCCTTCCCCTGGACAGGGGAGGTAATTAGCGTACTTCCCCTGACAGTGAACAGCTGTGAAAAACAGGCCGCTGCGTGGAGGGCGCCCCCAAACCTCCCCAAACCACTCCTACTTATTCCCTAAATCTGAGTGTGGGGAGGTTCCGTCTTCTGTCTGCGGCACCTGGGATCTCCTAGGAGCCCTCCGCGTGTCTTCCCTGAGTGTCTCCTAGGGAGGGCTTCCGTTGAAAGGCGGGGTTTGGGCTGGAAATGCAGGTAGCATGAAGTGCCTCCCCCTGTACAGGGGAGGTTATTAGCGGAATTCCCCCTGCCATGGAACAGCTGTGACACCAGGCAGCTGCGTGGAGCGCGGTCCCAAACTTCCCCCACGCACTCTGGCGACTTCCGGAATTCTGAGGGTGGGAAGGTTCCGTCCTCTGTCTGCAGCGCCTGGGATCTCCTAGTAGTCCTCCTCGTGTCTTCCTCGAGTGACTCATAGTGCGGGCTGCTGGGGAAAGGTTGGGATTTGACTGGAAATGCAGGAAGCATGTAGTGCCTCCCCCTGGATAGGGGAGGTAATTAGCGGAATTCCCCTGGCAAGGGAACATCTGTGACACCAGGCAGCTGCGTGGAGTGCGGCCACACGCGTCCCCAATCCACTCGGCCGCGTTCCGGAATTCTGAGTGTGGGGAGTTTCCGTCCTCGGTCTGCAGCACCTGGGATCTCTTAGTAGCCCTCCGCGTGTCTTCCCCGAGTGTCTTCTACTGCGGGCTGCCTGGGAAAGTCGGGGGTTGCATTGGAAATTCAGGTAGCATGTAGTTCCTTCCCCTGGACAGGGGAGGTAATTAGCATACTTCCCCTGACAGTGAACAGCTGTGAAAAACAGGCCGCTGCGTGGAGGGCGCCCCCAAACCTCCCCAAACCACTCCTACTTATTCCCTAATTCTGAGGGTGGGGAGGTTCCGTCTTCTGTCTGCAGCTCTTGGGATCTCCTAGGAGCCCTCCGCGTGTCTTCCCTGAGTGTCTCCTAGGGCGGGCTGCCGTTGAAAGGCGGGGGTTGGGCTGGAAAAGAAGGTAGCATGTAGTACATTCCCCTGGACAGCGGAGGAATTTAGCGGAATTCCCCATGCCAAGGAACAGCTCTGACAACAGGCAGCTGCGTGGAGGGCGGCCCCAATACTCCTCCACCCACTCGGCCGCGTTCCGGAATTCTGATTGTGGGGAGGTTCCGTCCTCTGTCTGCAGCGCCTGGGATCTCCTAGGATCCCTCCGAGTGTCTTCCCCGAGTGTCTCCTAGTGCGGGCTGCCGGGGAAATGCGGGGGTTGGCCTGGAAATGCAGGTAGAATCTAGTGCCTCACCCTGGACAAGGGAGGTAATTAGCGGAATTCCCCCTGACAGGGAAAAGCTGTGACAACATGCAGCTGCCTGGAGGGCGGCTCCAATCCTCCCCCACCCAATCGGCCCGCGTTCTGTAACACTGAGTGTGGGGAGGTTCCGTCCTCTGTCTGCAGCGCCTGGGATCTCCTAGGAGCCCTCCGCGTGTCTTCCCTGAGTGTCTCCGAATGCAGGCTGCAGGGGAAAAGCGGGGCTTGGGCTTAAAATGCAGGTAGCATGTAGTGCCACACCCTGGACAGGGGAGGTAATTAGCGGAATTCCCCCTGCTAGGGAACAGCTGGGACACCAGGCAGCTGCGTGGAGGGCGGCCCCAATATTCCACAACCCACTCGGCCGCGTTCCGGAATTCTGATTGTGGGGAGGTTCCATCCTCTGTCTGCAGCGCCTGGAATCACCTAGGAGCCCTCCGTTTGTCTTCCCCGAGTGTCTCTATTGCGGGCTGCCTGGGAAATGCGGGGGTTAGGCTGTAAATGCAGGTAGCATGTAGTTCCTCCCCCTGGACTGGGGAGGTAATTAGCGGACTTCCCCCTGCCAGGGAACAGCTGTGACACCAGGCAGCTGCGTGGAGGGCGGCCCCAAACCTCCCCAAACCTCTCCTACTTATTCCGGATATCTGAGTGTGGGTAGGTTCCGTCCTCTCTCTGCAGCGCCTGGGATCTCTTAGGAGCCCTCCGCGTAAATGCCCCGAGTGTCTCCTAGGGCGGGCTGCAGAGGAAAAGC
Source organism: Camelus ferus (assembly GCF_009834535.1). Lineage (NCBI taxonomy): Eukaryota > Metazoa > Chordata > Mammalia > Artiodactyla > Camelidae > Camelus > Camelus ferus. The sequence continues at coordinate 260,913 of NC_045725.1, forward strand.
GGGGTTTGGGCTGGAAATGCAGGTAGCATCTAGTGCCTCCCCCTTGAAAGGGGAGGTAATTAGCGAACTTCCCCCTGACAGGGAACAGCTGTGACACCAGGCAGGTTCGTGGAGGGCGGCCTCATACCTCCCATACCCACTCGTAGGTTTTCCGTAATTCTGAGTGTGTGGAGGTTCCATCCTCTGCCTGTAGCGCCTGGGATCTCCTAAGAGCCCTCCGCGTGTCTTCCCCGAGTGTCTCTAGTGTGGGATGCCGGGGAAAGACGGGGGTTTGACTGGAAATGCAGGTAGCATTTAGTGCCTCCCCCTGGAATGGGGAGGTAATTAGCGGACTTCCCCCTGCCAGGGAACAGCTGTGACACCAGGCAGCTGAGTGGAGGACGGTCCCAAACCTCCCACACACACTCGGTCCCGTTCCGGAATTCTGAGTGTGGGGAGGTTCCGTCCTCCGTCTGCATCGCCTGGGATCTCTTAGGAGCCCTCCGCGTGTCATCCCCGAGTGTCTCTTAGTGCGGGCTGCCGGGGAAAGTCGGGGGTTGGTCTGGAAATGCAGGAAAAATTAGTGCCTCCCCCTGGACAGGGGAGGTATTTAGCGGAATTCCCCCAGCCATGGAACAGCTGTGATACCAAGCAGCTGCGTGGAGCGCGGTCCCAAACCTCCCCCACCCACTCTGGCGACTTCCGGAATTCTGAGGGTGGGAAGGTTCCGTCTTCTGTCTGCAGCGCCTGGGATCTCCTAGTAGTCCTCCTCGTGTCTTCCTCGAGTGACTCACAGTGCGGGCTGCTGGGGAAAGGCGGGGATTTGACTGGAAATGCAGGAAGCATGTAGTGCCTCCCCCTGGATAGGGGAGGTAATTAGCGGAATTCCCCTGGAAAGGGAACAGCTGTGACACCAGGCAGCTGCGTGAAGGGCGGCCACACGCGTCCCCAATCCACTCGGCCGCGTTCCGGAATTCTGAGTGTGTGGAGTTTCCGTCCTCGGTCTGCAGCACCTGGGATCTATTAGGAGCGCTCCGCGTGTCTTCCCCGAGTGTCTTCTACTGCGGGCTGCCTGGGAAATTCGGGGGTTGCATTGGAAATTCAGGTAGCATGTAGTGCCTTCCCCTGGACAGGGGAGGTAATTAGCGTACTTCCCCTGAGAGTGAACAGCTGTGAAAAACAGGCCGCTGCGTGGAGGGCGCCCCCAAACCTCCCCAAACCACTCCTACTTGTTCCCTAATTCTGAGTGTGGGGAGGTTCCGTCTTCTGTCTGCAGCTCTTGGGATCTCCTAGGAGCCCTCCGCGTGTCTTCCCTGAGTGTCTCCTAGGGCGGGCTGCCGTTGAAAGGTGGGGGTTGGGCTGGAAAAGAAGGTAGCATGTAGTAAATTCCCCTGGACAGCGGAGGAATTTAGCGGACTTCCCCATGCCAAGGAACAGCTCTGACAACAGGCAGCTGCGTGGAGGGCGGCCCCAATACTCCTCCACCCACTCGGCCGCGTTCCTGAATTCTGATTGTGGGGAGGTTCCGTCCTCTGTCTGCAGCGCCTGGGATCTCCTAGGATCCCTCCGAGTGTCTTCCCCGAGTGTTTCCTAGTGCGGGCTGCCGGGGAAATGCGGGGGTTGGCCTGGAAATGCAGGTAGAATCTAGTGCCTCACCCTGGACAAGGGGGGTAATCAGCGGAATTCCCCCTGACAGGGAAAAGCTATGACAACAGGCAGCTGCCTGGAGGGCGGCTCCAATCCTCCCCCACCCAATCGGCCGCGTTCTGTAACACTGAGTGTGGGGAGGTGCCGTCCTCTGTCTGCAGCGCCTGGGATCTCCTTGGAGCCTTCCGCGTGTCTTCCCCGAGTGTCTCCTAGTGCGGGCTGCCGGGGAAATGCGGGGTTGGGCTGGAAATGCAGGTAGCATGTAGTGCCTCACCCTGGACAGAGGAGGTAATTAGCGGACTTCCCCCTGCCAGGGAACAGCTGTGACACCAGGCAGCTGCGTGGAGGGCGGCCCCAAACCTCCCCAAACCTCTATTACTTATTCCGGAATTCTGATTGTGGGGAGGTTCCGTCATCTGTCTGCAGCGCCTGGGATCTCCTTGGAGCCTTCCGCGTGTCTTCCCCGAGTGTCTCCTAGTGCGGGCAGCCGGGAAAAAGCGGGGGATTGGCTGGAAATGCAGGTAGAATCTAGTGCCTCACTCTGGACAGGGGAGGTAATTAGCGGACTTCCCCTGACAGAGAACAGCTGTGACAACTGGCAGCTGCGTGGAGGGCGGCCCCAAAACTCCCACACCCACTCAGCCTCGTTCCTGAATTCTGAGAGTGGGGAGGTTCCATCATCTGTCTGCAGCGCCTGGGAACTCTTAGGAGCCCTCCGCGTGTCTTCCACGAGTGACTCCTAGTGCGGGCTGCCGGGGAAAGGCGGGGTTTGGAATGGAAATGCCGGAAGTATTTAGTTCCTCCCCCTGGACAGGGGAGGAAATTATCGAAATTCCCCCTGCCAGGGAACAGCTGTGACACCAGGCAGCTCCGTGGAAGTTGGCCCCAAACCTCCCCCAACCACTTGTAATTGTTCCGTAATTCTGAATGTGGGGAGGTTCCGTCCTGTATCTGCAGCGCCTGGGATCTCCTAGGAGCCCTCCGCGTGTCTTCCCAGTGTGACTCCTAATGCGTGCTGCCGGGGAAAGGAGGGGGTTTTGCTGGAAATACAGGAAGCATTTAGTGCCTCCCCCTGGACAGGGGAGGTAATTAGCGGACTTCCCCCTGCCAGGGAACAGGTGTTGACACCAGGCAGCTGCGTGGATGGCGCCCCAAAAACCTCCCCAAACCACTCCAATTTATTCCGTAATTCCGATAGTGGGGAGGTTCATTCTTCTGTCTGCAGCACTTGGGATCTCCTAGGAGGCCTCCGCGTGTCTTCCCTGAGTTTCTCCTAGTGCCGGATGCCGGGGAAATGCGGGGGTTGGTTTGGAAATGCAGGTAGAATCTAGTGCCTCCCTCTGGACAGGGGAGGTAATTAGCGGACTTCCCCCTGCCAGGGAACACCTGTGAAACCCGGCAGCTCGTGGAGGGCGGTACCAAACTCCCCCACCCACTCGGCCGCGTTCCGGGATTCTGAGTGTGGGGAGGTTCCGTCCACTGTCTGCAGCGACTGTGATCTCCTAGGAGCCCTCCGCGTGTCTTCCCTGAGTGTCTCCTAGTGCGGGCTGCCGGGGAATTGCGGGGGTTGGGCTGGAAATGCAGGTAGCATGTAGTGCCTTCCCCTGGACAGGGAAGGTAATTAGCAGAATTCCCCCTGCCAGGGAACAGCTGTGACACCAGGCAGCTGCGTGGAGTGAGCCCCAAAACCTCCCCAAACCACTCCTATTTATTCCGTAATTCTGATCGTGTTGAGGTTCCTTCCTCTGTCTGCAGCACTTGGGATCCCCTAGGAGCCCTCCTCGTGTCTTCCCTGAGTGTCTCCTAGTCTGGGCTGCCGGGGAAATGTGGGGGTTGGGCTGGAAATTCAGGTAGCATGTAGAGCCTCCCCCTGGAAATTGGAGGTAATTAGCGGACTTCCCCCTGCCAGGGAACAGCTGTGACACCAGGCAGCTGCGTGGAGCTCGGTCCCAAACCTCCCCCAGCCACTCGGCCGAGTTCCGAAATTCTGAGTGTGGGGAGGTTCCGTCTTCTGTCTGCAGCGCCTAGGATCTCCTAGTAGCCCTCCTCGTGTCTTCTTCGAGTGACTCATAGTGCCGGATTCCGGGGAAAGGCGGGGATTTGACTGGAAATGCAGGAAGCATGTAGTGACTCCCCCTGGACAGAGGAGGTAATTAACGGACTTCCCCCGGCCAGGGAACAGCTGTGACACCAGGCAGCTGCGTGGAGTGCGGCCCCAAACCTCCCCCACCCAATCGGCCGCGTTCCGGAATTCTGAGTGTTGGGAGGTTCCTTCCACTGTCTGCAGCGCCTGGGATCTCCTAGAAGCCCTCCACGTGTCTTCCACGAGTGACACCTAGTGCGGGCTGCCGGGGAAATGCGGGGGTTGGAATGGAAAAGCAGGAAGCATTTAGTTCCTCCCCCTGGACGGGGGAGGAAATTAGCGAACTTCCCCCTGCCAGGGAACAGCTGTGACACCAGGCAACTCCGTGGAGTTTGGCCCCAAACCTCCCCCAACCACTTGTAATTGTTCCGTAATTCTGAATGTGGGGAGGTTCCGTTCTCTATCTGCAGCGCCTGGGATCTCCTAGGAGCCCTCCGCGTGAATTCCCCGAGTGTCTCCTAGTGCGGGCTGCCGGGGAAATGCGGGGGTTGGGCTGGAAATGCAGGAAAGATGTAGTGCCTCACCCTGGACAGAGGAGGTAATTAGAGGACTTCCCCCTGCCAGGGAACAGCTGTGACACCAGGCAGCTGCGTGGAGGTCGCCCAAAACCTCCCCAAACCACTCCTATTTATTCCGTAATTCTGATTGTGGGGAGGTTCCTTCCTCGGTCTGCAGCTTTTGGGAACTCCTAGGAGCCCTCCGCGTGTCTTCCCTGAGTGTCTCCTAGTGAGGGCTGCCGAGGAAATGCGGGTGTTTGGGTGGGAATGCAGGTAATATCTAGTGCCTCCCCCTTGACAGGGGAGGTAATTAGAGGACTTCCCCCTGCCAGGGAACACCTGTGGCTCCAGGCAGATGCGTGGAGGGCGGCTCCAAACCTCACCCACTCACTCGGACGCGTTCGGGAATTCTGATTGTGGGGAGGTTCCTTCCTCTGTCTGCAGCGCCTGGGATCTCCAAGGAGCCCTCCGCGTGTTTTTCCCCAGTGTCTCCTATTGCATGCTTCCGAGGAAATTCGGGGGTTGTGCTGGAAATGCAGATAGCATGTAGATACTCTCCCTGGACAGGGGAGGAAATTAGCGGACTTCCCCCTGCCAGGGAACAGCTGTGACTCCAGGCAGCTGCGTGGAGGCGGCCCCAAACCTCCCAAACCCACTCGGACGCGTTCCGGAATTCTGAGTGTGGGGAGGTTCCGTCCTCTGTCTGCAGCGCCTGGGATTCCCTAAGAGCCCTCCGCGTGTCTTCCCCGAGTGTCTCCTAGTGCGGGAAGCCAGGGAAAGGCGGGGGATTGGCTGGAAATGCAGGTAGAATCTAGTGCCTCACTCTGGACAGGGGAGGTAATTAGCGGACTTCCCCTGACAGGGAAGAGCTGTGACAACAGGCAGCTGCGTGGAGGGCGGCACTAAACTTCCCTCACCCACTCTGCCGCGTTCCGGAATTCTGAGTGTGGGGAGGTTCCGTCCTCAGTCTGCAGAACCTGGAATCTTTTAGAAGCCCTCCGCGTGTCTTCCACGAGTGTCTCTAGTGCGGGATGCCGAGGAAATGCGGGGGTTGGGTTGAAAAAGCAGGTAGAATCTAGTTCCTCCCCCTGGACAGGGGAGGTAATTAGCGGATTCCCCCTGCCAGGGAACACCTGTGACTCCAGGCAGCTTCGTGGATGGCGCCCGCAAACCTCCCCAAACCACTCCTACTTATTCCGTAATTGTGAGTGTGGGGAGGTTCCGTCAACTGTCTGCAGCACTTGGGATATCCTAGGAGCCCTCCGCGTGTCTTCTCAGAGTGTCTCCTAGTGCGGGCAGCCTGGGTAAGTCGGGGGTTGGGCTGGAAATGCAGGTAGAATGTAGTGCCTTCGCCTGGACAGAGGAGGTAATTAGCGTACTTCCCCTTGCCAGGGAACACCTGTGACTCCAGGCAGCTGCGTGGGGGGAGGCCCCAAATCTCCCCCACCCACTCGGCCGCGTTCCGGAATTCTGAGTGTGGGGAGGTTCCGTCCTATGTCTGCAGCTCCTGGGATCTCCTAGGAGCACTCCGATTGCCTTCCCTGAGTGTATCTTAGTGCGGGCTGCTGGGGAAAGGCGGGGGTTGGGCTGGAAATTCAGGTAGCATCTAGTGCCTCTCTTTGGACAGGGTAGGTAATTAGCGGACTTCCCCTGATAAGGAACAGCTGTGACAAAAAGCAGCTGCGTGGAGGGCAGCCCGAAACCTCCCCCACCCACTCGGCCTCGTTCTGGAATTCTGAGAGTGGGGAGGTTCCGTCCTCGGTCTGCAGCGTCTGGGATCTCCTAGGAGCCCTCCGCGTGTCTTCCACGAGTGTCTCTTAGTGCGGGCTGCCGGGGAAATGCGGGGGTTGGGCTGGAAATGCAAGTAGCATTTAATGCCTTCCCCTGGACATGGGAGGTAATTAGCGTACTTCCCCTGACAGGGAACAGCTGTGACAACAGGCAGCTGCGAGGAGGGCGGCCCCAAACTTCCCCGAACCACTCAGCCTCGTTCCGGAATTCTGAGAGTGGGGAGGTTCCATCATCTGTCTGCAGCGCCTGGGAACTCTTAGGAGCCCTCCGCGTGTCTTCCACGAGTGACTCCTAGTGCGGGCTGCCGGGGAAAGGCGGGGTTTGGGATGGAAATGCCGGAAGTATTTAGTTCCTCCCCCTGGACAGTGGAGGAAATTAGGGAATTTCCCCCTGCCAGGGAACAGCTGTGACACCAGGCAGCTCCGTGGAAGTTGGCCCCAAACTTCCCCCAACCACTTGTAATTGTTCCGTAATTCTGAATGTGGGGAGGTTCCGTCCTGTATCTGCAGCGCCTGGGATCTCCTAGGAGCCCTCCGCGTGTCTTCCCAGTGTGACTCCTAATGCGTGCTGCCGGGGAAAGATGGGGTTTTGCTGGAAATACAGGAAGCATTTAGTGCCTCCCCCTGGACAGGGGAGGTAATTAGCGGACTTCCCCCTGCCAGGGAACAGGTGTGACTCCAGGCAGCTGCGTGGATGGCGCCCCAAAACCTCCCCAAACCACTCCAATTTATTCCGTAATTCCGATAGTGGGGAGGTTCATTCTTCTGTCTGCAGCACTTGGGATCTCCTAGGAGGCCTCCGCGTGTCTTCCCTGAGTTTCTCCTAGTGCCGGATGCCGGGGAAATGCGGGGGTTGGTTTGGAAATGCAGGTAGAATCTAGTGCCTCCCTCTGGACAGGGGAGGTAATTAGCGGACTTCCCCCTGCCAGGGAACACCTGTGGCTCCAGGCAGATGCGTGGAGGGCGGCTCCAAACCTCACCCACTCACTCGGACGCGTTCGGGAATTCTGAGTGTGGGGAGGTTCCGTCCTCTGACTGCAGCGCCTGGGATCTCCAAGGAGCCCTCCGCGTGTTTTTCCCCAGTGTCTCCTAGTGCATGCTTCCGAGGAAATTCGGGGGTTGTGCTGGAAATGCAGATAGCATGTAGTTACTCTCCGTGGACAGGGGAGGAAATTAGCGGACTTCCCCCTGCCAGGGAACAGCTGTGACTCCAGGCAGCTGCGTGGAGGCGGCCCCAATCCTCCCAAACCCACTCGGACGCGTTCCGGAATTCTGAGTGTGGGGAGGTTCCGTCCTCTGTCTGCAGCGCCTGGGATTCCCTAAGAGCCCTCCGCGTGTCTTCCCCGAGTGTCTCCTAGTGCGGGAAGCCAGGGAAAGGCGGGGGATTGGCTGGAAATGCAGGTAGAATCTAGTGCCTCACTCTGGACAGGGGAGGTAGTTAGCGGACTTCCCCTGACAGGGAAGAGCTGTGACAACAGGCAGCTGCGTGGAGGGCGGCACTAAACTTCCCTCACCCACTCTGCCGCGTTCCGGAATTCTGAGTGTGTGGAGGTTCCGTCCTCAGTCTGCAGAACCTGGAATCTTTTAGAAGCCCTCCGCGTGTCTTCCCCGAGTGTCTCTAGTGCGGGATGCCGGGGAAATGCGGGGGTTGGGTTGAAAAAGCAGGTAGAATCTAGTGCCTCCCTCTGGACAGGGGAGGTAATTAGCGGATTCCCCCTGCCAGGGAACACCTGTGACTCCAGGCAGCTTCGTGGATGGCGCCCGCAAACCTCCCCAAACCACTCCTACTTATTCCGTAATTGTGAGTGTGGGGAGGTTCCGTCAACTGTCTGCAGCACTTGGGATATCCTAGGAGCCCTCCGCGTGTCTTCTCAGAGTGTCTCCTAGTGCGGGCAGCCTGGGTAAGTCGGGGGTTGGGCTGGAAATGCAGGTAGAATGTAGTGCCTTCGCCTGGACAGGGGAGGTAATTAGCGTACTTCCCCTTGCCAGGGAACACCTGTGACTCCAGGCAGCTGCGTGGGGGGAGGCCCCAAATCTCCCCCACCCACTCGGCCGCGTTCCGGAATTCTGAGTGTGGGGACGTTCCGTCCTATGTCTGCAGCTCCTGGGATCTCCTAGGAGCACTCCGATTGCCTTCCCTGAGTGTCTCTTAGTGCGGGCTGCCGGGGAAAGGCGGGGGTTGGGCTGGAAATTCAGGTAGCATCTAGTGCCTCACTTTGGACAGGGTAGGTAATTAGCGGACTTCCCCTGATAAGGAACAGCTGTGACAAAAAGCAGCTGCGTGGAGGGCAGCCCGAAACCTCCCCCACCCACTCGGCCTCGTTCTGGAATTCTGAGAGTGGGGAGGTTCCGTCCTCGGTCTGCAGCGTCTGGGATCTCCTAGGAGCCCTCCGCGTGTCTTCCACGAGTGTCTCTTAGTGCGGGCTGCCGGGGAAATGCGGGGGTTGGGCTGGAAATGCAAGTAGCATTTAATGCCTTCCCCTGGACATGGGAGGTAATTAGCGTACTTCCCCTGACAGGGAACAGCTGTGACAACAGGCAGCTGCGAGGAGGGCGGCCCCAAACTTCCCCGAACCACTCAGCCTCGTTCCGGAATTCTGAGAGTTGGCAGGTTCCGTCCTATGTCTGCAACTCCTGGGATCTCCTAAGAGCCATCCGCGTGTCTTCCACGATTGGCTCCTAGTGAGGGCTGTCGGGGAAAGGCGGGGGTTGTGATGGAAATGCAGGAAGCATTTAGTGCCTCCACCTGGACAGGGGAGGAAATTAGCGAACTTCCCCCTGCCAGGGAACAGCTGTGACACCAGGCAGCTCCGTGGAGTTTGGCCCCAAACCTCCCCCAACCACTCGTAATTGTTCCGTAATTCTGAGTGTGGGGAGGTTCCGACCTCTGTCTGCAGTCCCTAGGATCTCCTAGGAGCATTCCGCGTGTCTACCCCGAGTGGCTCCTAGTGCGGGCTGCCGGGGAAAGTGGGGGTTTGGCTGGAAATGAAGGTAGCATGTAGTGCGTCCCCCTGGACAGGGGAGGAATTTAGCGGACTTCCCCTGCAAAGGAACAGCTGTGACACCAGGCAGCTGCGTGGAGTGCGGCCCCAAAACTCCCCAAACCTCTCCTACTTATTCCGGATATCTGAGTGTGTGGAGGTTCCGTCCTCTGTCTGCAGCGCGTGAGATCTACTAGGAGCCCTCCGCATGTTTTCCCCGAGTGTGTCCTTGTGCGGGCTGCCGGGGAAAAGCGGGGGTTGTGCTGGAAAATGCAGGAACCATGTAATGCCACCCCCTGTACAGGGAGGTAATTAGCGGACTTCCCCCTGCCAGGGAACAGCTGTGACACCAGGCAGCTAAGTGGAGTGCGGTCCCAAACCTCCCCCACCCACTCGGTTGCGTTCCGGAATTCTGAGTGTGGGGAGGTTCCGTCCTCCATCTGCAGCGCCTGGGATCTCCTAGGAGCCCTCCGCGTGACTTCCCCGAGTGGCTCTTAGTGCGGGCTGCTGTGGAAAGTCGGGGGTTGGTCTGGAAATGCAGGAAGCATGTAGTGCCTCCCCCTGGATAGGGGAGGTAATTAGCGGAATTCCCCTGGCAAGGGAACATCTGTGACACCAGGCAGCTGCGTGGAGTGCGGCCACACGCGTCCCCAATCCACTCGGCCGCGTTCCGGAATTCTGAGTGTGGGGAGTTTCCGTTCTCGGTCTGCAGCACCTGGGATCTATTAGTAGCCCTCCGCGTGTCTTCCCCGAGTGTCTTCTACTGCGGGCTGCCTGGGAAAGTCGGGGGTTGCATTGGAAATTCAGGTAGCATGTAGTGCCTTCCCCTGGACAGGGGAGGTAATTAGCGTACTTCCCCTGACAGTGAACAGCTGTGAAAAACAGGCCGCTGCGTGGAGGGCGCCCCCAAACCTCCCCAAACCACTCCTACTTATTCCCTAAATCTGAGTGTGGGGAGGTTCCGTCTTCTGTCTGCGGCACCTGGGATCTCCTAGGAGCCCTCCGCGTGTCTTCCCTGAGTGTCTCCTAGGGAGGGCTTCCGTTGAAAGGCGGGGTTTGGGCTGGAAATGCAGGTAGCATGAAGTGCCTCCCCCTGTACAGGGGAGGTTATTAGCGGAATTCCCCCTGCCATGGAACAGCTGTGACACCAGGCAGCTGCGTGGATCGCGGTCCCAAACTTCCCCCACCCACTCTGGCGACTTCCGGAATTCTGAGGGTGGGAAGGTTCCGTCCTCTGTCTGCAGCGCCTGGGATCTCCTAGTAGTCCTCCTCGTGTCTTCCTCGAGTGACTCATAGTGCGGGCTGCTGGGGAAAGGTGGGGATTTGACTGGAAATGCAGGAAGCATGTAGTGCCTCCCCTGGATAGGGGAGGTAATTAGCGGAATTCCCTGGCAAGGGAACATCTGTGACACCAGGCAGCTGCGTGGAGTGCGGCCACACGCGTCCCCAATCCACTCGGCCGCGTTCCGGAATTCTGATTGTGGGGAGGTTCCGTCCTCTGTCTGCAGCGCCTGGGATCTCCTAGGATCCCTCCGAGTGTCTTCCCCGAGTGTCTCCTAGTGCGGGCTGCCGGGGAAATGCGGGGGTTGGCCTGGAAATGGAGGTAGAATCTAGTGCCTCACCCTGGACAAGGGAGGTATTTAGCGGAATTCCCCCTGACAGTGAAAAGCTGTGACAACATGCAGCTGCCTGGAGGGCGGCTCCAATCCTCCCCCACCCAATCGGCCGCGTTCTGTAACACTGAGTGTGGGGAGGTTCCGTCCTCTGTCTGCAGCGCCTGGGATCTCCTAGGAGCCCTCCGCGTGTCTTCCCTGAGTGTCTCCGAATGCAGGCTGCAGGGGAAAAGCGGGGCTTGGGCTTAAAATGCAGGTAGCATGTAGTGCCACACCCTGGACAGGGGAGGTAATTAGCGGAATTCCCCCTGCTAGGGAACAGCTGGGACACCAGGCAGCTGCGTGGAGGGCGGCCCCAATATTCCACAACCCACTCGGCCGCGTTCCGGAATTCTGATTGTGGGGAGGTTCCATCCTCTGTCTGCAGCGCCTGGAATCACCTAGGAGCCCTCCGTTTGTCTTCCCCGATTGTCTCTATTGCGGGCTGCCTGGGAAATGCGGGGGTTAGGCTGTAAATGCAGGTAGCATGTAGTTCCTCCCCTGGACTGGGGAGGTAATTAGCGGACTTCCCCCTGCCAGGGAACAGCTGTGACACCAGGCAGCTGCGTGGAGGGCGGCCCCAAACCTCCCCAAACCTCTCCTACTTATTCCGGATATCTGAGTGTGGGTAGGTTCCGTCCTCTGTCTGCAGCGCCTGGGATCTCTTAGGAGCCCTCCGCGTAAATTCCCCGAGTGTCTCCTAGTGCGGGCTGCAGAGGAAAAGCGGGGTTTGGGCTGGAAATGCAGGTAGCATCTAGTGCCTCCCCCTTGAAAGGGGAGGTAATTAGCGAACTTCCCCCTGACAGGGAACAGCTGTGACACCAGGCAGGTTCGTGGAGGGCGGCCTCATACCTCCCATACCCACTCGTAGTTTTTCCGTAATTCTGAGTGTGTGGAGGTTCCATCCTCTGCCTGTAGCGCCTGGGATCTCCTAAGAGCCCTCCGCGTGTCTTCCCCGAGTGTCTCTAGTGTGGGATGCCGGGGAAAGGCGGGGGTTTGACTGGAAATGCAGGTAGCATTTAGTGCCTCCCCCTGGACTGGGGAGGTAATTAGCGGACTTCCCCCTGCCAGGGAACAGCTGTGACACCAGGCAGCTGTGTGGAGGACGGTCCCAAACCTCCCACACACACTCGGTCCCGTTCCGGAATTCTGAGTGTGGGGAGGTTCCGTCCTCCGTCTGCAGCGCCTGGGATCTCTTAGGAGCCCTCCGCGTGTCATCCCCGAGTGTCTCTTAGTGCGGGCTGCCGGGGAAATTCGGGGGTTGGTCTGGAAATGCAGGAAAAATTAGTGCCTCCCCCTGGACAGGGGAGGTATTTAGCGGACTTCCCCCTGCCATGGAACAGCTGTGATACCAAGCAGCTGCGTGGAGCGCGGTCCCAAACCTCCCCCACCCACTCTGGCGACTTCCGGAATTCTGAGGGTGGGAAGGTTCCGTCTTCTGTCTGCAGCGCCTGGGATCTCCTAGTAGTCCTCCTCGTGTCTTCCTCGAGTGACTCACAGTGCGGGCTGCTGGGGAAAGGCGGGGATTTGACTGGAAATGCAGGAAGCATGTAGTGCCTCCCCCTGGATAGGGGAGGTAATTAGCGGAATTCCCCTGGAAAGGGAACAGCTGTGACACCAGGCAGCTGCGTGGAGGGCGGCCACACGCGTCCCCAATCCACTCGGCCGCGTTCCGGAATTCTGAGTGTGTGGAGTTTCCGTCCTCGGTCTGCAGCACCTGGGATCTATTAGGAGCGCTCTGCGTGTCTTCCCCGAGTGTCTTCTACTGCGGGCTGCCTGGGAAATTCGGGGGTTGCATTGGAAATTCAGGTAGCATGTAGTGCCTTCCCCTGGACAGGGGAGGTAATTAGCGTACTTCCCCTGACAGTGAACAGCTGTGAAAAACAGGCCGCTGCGTGGAGGGCGCCCCCAAACCTCCCCAAACCACTCCTACTTGTTCCCTAATTCTGAGTGTGGGGAGGTTCCGTCTTCTGTCTGCAGCTCTTGGGATCTCCTAGGAGCCCTCCGCGTGTCTTCCCTGAGTGTCTCCTAGGGCGGGCTGCCGTTGAAAGGTGGGGGTTGGGCTGGAAAAGAAGGTAGCATGTAGTAAATTCCCCTGGACAGCGGAGGAATTTAGCGGACTTCCCCATGCCAAGGAACAGCTCTGACAACAGGCAGCTGCGTGGAGGGCGGCCCCAATACTCCTCCACCCACTCGGCCGCGTTCCTGAATTCTGATTGTGTGGAGGTTCCGTCCTCTGTCTGCAGCGCCTGGGATCTCCTTGGAGCCTTCCGCGTGTCTTCCCCGAGTGTCTCCTAGTGCGGGCTGCCGGGGAAATGCGGGGTTGGGCTGGAAATGCAGGTAGCATGTAGTGCCTCACCCTGGACAGAGGAGGTAATTAGCGGACTTCCCCCTGCCAGGGAACAGCTGTGACACCAGGCAGCTGCGTGGAGGGCGGCCCCAAACCTCCCCAAACCTCTATTACTTATTCCGGAATTCTGATTGTGGGGAGGTTCCGTCATCTGTCTGCAGCGCCTGGGATCTCCTTGGAGCCTTCCGCGTGTCTTCCCCGAGTGTCTCCTAGTGCGGGCAGCCGGGAAAAGCGGGGGGATTGGCTGGAAATGCAGGTAGAATCTAGTGCCTCACTCTGGACAGGGGAGGTAATTAGCGGACTTCCCCTGACAGAGAACAGCTGTGACAACTGGCAGCTGCGTGGAGGGCGGCCCCAAAACTCCCACACCCACTCAGCCTCGTTCCTGAATTCTGAGAGTGGGGAGGTTCCATCATCTGTCTGCAGCGCCTGGGAACTCTTAGGAGCCCTCCGCGTGTCTTCCACGAGTGACTCCTAGTGCGGGCTGCCGGGGAAAGGCGGGGTTTGGAATGGAAATGCCGGAAGTATTTAGTTCCTCCCCCTGGACAGGGGAGGAAATTATCGAAATTCCCCCTGCCAGGGAACAGCTGTGACACCAGGCAGCTCCGTGGAAGTTGGCCCCAAACCTCCCCCAACCACTTGTAATTGTTCCGTAATTCTGAATGTGGGGAGGTTCCGTCCTGTATCTGCAGCGCCTGGGATCTCCTAGGAGCCCTCCGCGTGTCTTCCCAGTGTGACTCCTAATGCGTGCTGCCGGGGAAAGGAGGGGGTTTTGCTGGAAATACAGGAAGCATTTAGTGCCTCCCCCTGGACAGGGGAGGTAATTAGCGGACTTCCCCCTGCCAGGGAACAGGTGTGACACCAGGCAGCTGCGTGGATGGCGCCCCAAAACCTCCCCAAACCACTCCAATTTATTCCGTAATTCCGATAGTGGGGAGGTTCATTCTTCTGTCTGCAGCACTTGGGATCTCCTAGGAGGCCTCCGCGTGTCTTCCCTGAGTTTCTCCTAGTGCCGGATGCCGGGGAAATGCGGGGGTTGGTTTGGAAATGCAGGTAGAATCTAGTGCCTCCCTCTGGACAGGGGAGGTAATTAGCGGACTTCCCCCTGCCAGGGAACACCTGTGAAACCCGGCAGCTCGTGGAGGGCGGTACCAAACTCCCCCACCCACTCGGCCGCGTTCCGGGATTCTGAGTGTGGGGAGGTTCCGTCCACTGTCTGCAGCGACTGTGATCTCCTAGGAGCCCTCCGCGTGTCTTCCCTGAGTGTCTCCTAGTGCGGGCTGCCGGGGAATTGCGGGGGTTGGGCTGGAAATGCAGGTAGCATGTAGTGCCTTCCCCTGGACAGGGAAGGTAATTAGCAGAATTCCCCCTGCCAGGGAACAGCTGTGACACCAGGCAGCTGCGTGGAGTGAGCCCCAAAACCTCCCCAAACCACTCCTATTTATTCCGTAATTCTGATCGTGTTGAGGTTCCTTCCTCTGTCTGCAGCACTTGGGATCCCCTAGGAGCCCTCCTCGTGTCTTCCCTGAGTGTCTCCTAGTCTGGGCTGCCGGGGAAATGTGGGGGTTGGGCTGGAAATTCAGGTAGCATGTAGAGCCTCCCCCTGGAAATTGGAGGTAATTAGCGGACTTCCCCCTGCCAGGGAACAGCTGTGACACCAGGCAGCTGCGTGGAGCTCGGTCCCAAACCTCCCCCAGCCACTCGGCCGAGTTCCGAAATTCTGAGTGTGGGGAGGTTCCGTCTTCTGTCTGCAGCGCCTAGGATCTCCTAGTAGCCCTCCTCGTGTCTTCTTCGAGTGACTCATAGTGCCGGATTCCGGGGAAAGGCGGGGATTTGACTGGAAATGCAGGAAGCATGTAGTGACTCCCCCTGGACAGAGGAGGTAATTAACGGACTTCCCCCGGCCAGGGAACAGCTGTGACACCAGGCAGCTGCGTGGAGTGCGGCCCCAAACCTCCCCCCACCCAATCGGCCGCGTTCCGGAATTCTGAGTGTTGGGAGGTTCCTTCCACTGTCTGCAGCGCCTGGGATCTCCTAGAAGCCCTCCACGTGTCTTCCACGAGTGACACCTAGTGCGGGCTGCCGGGGAAATGCGGGGGTTGGAATGGAAAAGCAGGAAGCATTTAGTTCCTCCCCCTGGACGGGGGAGGAAATTAGCGAACTTCCCCCTGCCAGGGAACAGCTGTGACACCAGGCAACTCCGTGGAGTTTGGCCCCAAACCTCCCCCAACCACTTGTAATTGTTCCGTAATTCTGAATGTGGGGAGGTTCCGTTCTCTATCTGCAGCGCCTGGGATCTCCTAGGAGCCCTCCGCGTGAATTCCCCGAGTGTCTCCTAGTGCGGGCTGCCGGGGAAATGCGGGGGTTGGGCTGGAAATGCAGGAAAGATGTAGTGCCTCACCCTGGACAGAGGAGGTAATTAGAGGACTTCCCCCTGCCAGGGAACAGCTGTGACACCAGGCAGCTGCGTGGAGGTCGCCCAAAACCTCCCCAAACCACTCCTATTTATTCCGTAATTCTGATTGTGGGGAGGTTCCTTCCTCGGTCTGCAGCTTTTGGGAACTCCTAGGAGCCCTCCGCGTGTCTTCCCTGAGTGTCTCCTAGTGAGGGCTGCCGAGGAAATGCGGGTGTTTGGGTGGGAATGCAGGTAATATCTAGTGCCTCCCCCTTGACAGGGGAGGTAATTAGAGGACTTCCCCCTGCCAGGGAACACCTGTGGCTCCAGGCAGATGCGTGGAGGGCGGCTCCAAACCTCACCCACTCACTCGGACGCGTTCGGGAATTCTGATTGTGGGGAGGTTCCTTCCTCTGTCTGCAGCGCCTGGGATCTCCAAGGAGCCCTCCGCGTGTTTTTCCCCAGTGTCTCCTATTGCATGCTTCCGAGGAAATTCGGGGGTTGTGCTGGAAATGCAGATAGCATGTAGATACTCTCCCTGGACAGGGGAGGAAATTAGCGGACTTCCCCCTGCCAGGGAACAGCTGTGACTCCAGGCAGCTGCGTGGAGGCGGCCCCAAACCTCCCAAACCCACTCGGACGCGTTCCGGAATTCTGAGTGTGGGGAGGTTCCGTCCTCTGTCTGCAGCGCCTGGGATTCCCTAAGAGCCCTCCGCGTGTCTTCCCCGAGTGTCTCCTAGTGCGGGAAGCCAGGGAAAGGCGGGGGATTGGCTGGAAATGCAGGTAGAATCTAGTGCCTCACTCTGGACAGGGGAGGTAATTAGCGGACTTCCCCTGACAGGGAAGAGCTGTGACAACAGGCAGCTGCGTGGAGGGCGGCACTAAACTTCCCTCACCCACTCTGCCGCGTTCCGGAATTCTGAGTGTGGGGAGGTTCCGTCCTCAGTCTGCAGAACCTGGAATCTTTTAGAAGCCCTCCGCGTGTCTTCCACGAGTGTCTCTAGTGCGGGATGCCGAGGAAATGCGGGGGTTGGGTTGAAAAAGCAGGTAGAATCTAGTTCCTCCCCCTGGACAGGGGAGGTAATTAGCGGATTCCCCCTGCCAGGGAACACCTGTGACTCCAGGCAGCTTCGTGGATGGCGCCCGCAAACCTCCCCAAACCACTCCTACTTATTCCGTAATTGTGAGTGTGGGGAGGTTCCGTCAACTGTCTGCAGCACTTGGGATATCCTAGGAGCCCTCCGCGTGTCTTCTCAGAGTGTCTCCTAGTGCGGGCAGCCTGGGTAAGTCGGGGGTTGGGCTGGAAATGCAGGTAGAATGTAGTGCCTTCGCCTGGACAGAGGAGGTAATTAGCGTACTTCCCCTTGCCAGGGAACACCTGTGACTCCAGGCAGCTGCGTGGGGGGAGGCCCCAAATCTCCCCCACCCACTCGGCCGCGTTCCGGAATTCTGAGTGTGGGGAGGGTTCCGTCCTATGTCTGCAGCTCCTGGGATCTCCTAGGAGCACTCCGATTGCCTTCCCTGAGTGTATCTTAGTGCGGGCTGCTGGGGAAAGGCGGGGGTTGGGCTGGAAATTCAGGTAGCATCTAGTGCCTCTCTTTGGACAGGGTAGGTAATTAGCGGACTTCCCCTGATAAGGAACAGCTGTGACAAAAAGCAGCTGCGTGGAGGGCAGCCCGAAACCTCCCCCACCCACTCGGCCTCGTTCTGGAATTCTGAGAGTGGGGAGGTTCCGTCCTCGGTCTGCAGCGTCTGGGATCTCCTAGGAGCCCTCCGCGTGTCTTCCACGAGTGTCTCTTAGTGCGGGCTGCCGGGGAAATGCGGGGGTTGGGCTGGAAATGCAAGTAGCATTTAATGCCTTCCCCTGGACATGGGAGGTAATTAGCGTACTTCCCCTGACAGGGAACAGCTGTGACAACAGGCAGCTGCGAGGAGGGCGGCCCCAAACTTCCCCGAACCACTCAGCCTCGTTCCGGAATTCTGAGAGTGGGGAGGTTCCATCATCTGTCTGCAGCGCCTGGGAACTCTTAGGAGCCCTCCGCGTGTCTTCCACGAGTGACTCCTAGTGCGGGCTGCCGGGGAAAGGCGGGGTTTGGGATGGAAATGCCGGAAGTATTTAGTTCCTCCCCCTGGACAGTGGAGGAAATTAGGGAATTTCCCCCTGCCAGGGAACAGCTGTGACACCAGGCAGCTCCGTGGAAGTTGGCCCCAAACTTCCCCCAACCACTTGTAATTGTTCCGTAATTCTGAATGTGGGGAGGTTCCGTCCTGTATCTGCAGCGCCTGGGATCTCCTAGGAGCCCTCCGCGTGTCTTCCCAGTGTGACTCCTAATGCGTGCTGCCGGGGAAAGATGGGGTTTTGCTGGAAATACAGGAAGCATTTAGTGCCTCCCCCTGGACAGGGGAGGTAATTAGCGGACTTCCCCCTGCCAGGGAACAGGTGTGACTCCAGGCAGCTGCGTGGATGGCGCCCCAAAACCTCCCCAAACCACTCCAATTTATTCCGTAATTCCGATAGTGGGGAGGTTCATTCTTCTGTCTGCAGCACTTGGGATCTCCTAGGAGGCCTCCGCGTGTCTTCCCTGAGTTTCTCCTAGTGCCGGATGCCGGGGAAATGCGGGGGTTGGTTTGGAAATGCAGGTAGAATCTAGTGCCTCCCTCTGGACAGGGGAGGGTAATTAGCGGACTTCCCCCTGCCAGGGAACACCTGTGGCTCCAGGCAGATGCGTGGAGGGCGGCTCCAAACCTCACCCACTCACTCGGACGCGTTCGGGAATTCTGAGTGTGGGGAGGTTCCGTCCTCTGACTGCAGCGCCTGGGATCTCCAAGGAGCCCTCCGCGTGTTTTTCCCCAGTGTCTCCTAGTGCATGCTTCCGAGGAAATTCGGGGGTTGTGCTGGAAATGCAGATAGCATGTAGTTACTCTCCGTGGACAGGGGAGGAAATTAGCGGACTTCCCCCTGCCAGGGAACAGCTGTGACTCCAGGCAGCTGCGTGGAGGCGGCCCCAATCCTCCCAAACCCACTCGGACGCGTTCCGGAATTCTGAGTGTGGGGAGGTTCCGTCCTCTGTCTGCAGCGCCTGGGATTCCCTAAGAGCCCTCCGCGTGTCTTCCCCGAGTGTCTCCTAGTGCGGGAAGCCAGGGAAAGGCGGGGGATTGGCTGGAAATGCAGGTAGAATCTAGTGCCTCACTCTGGACAGGGGAGGTAGTTAGCGGACTTCCCCTGACAGGGAAGAGCTGTGACAACAGGCAGCTGCGTGGAGGGCGGCACTAAACTTCCCTCACCCACTCTGCCGCGTTCCGGAATTCTGAGTGTGTGGAGGTTCCGTCCTCAGTCTGCAGACCTGGAATCTTTAGAAGCCCTCCGCGTGTCTTCCCCGAGTGTCTCTAGTGCGGGATGCCGGGGAAATGCGGGGGGGTTGGGTTGAAAAAGCAGGTAGAATCTAGTGCCTCCCTCTGGACAGGGGAGGTAATTAGCGGATTCCCCCTGCCAGGGAACACCTGTGACTCCAGGCAGCTTCGTGGATGGCGCCCGCAAACCTCCCCAAACCACTCCTACTTATTCCGTAATTGTGAGTGTGGGGAGGTTCCGTCAACTGTCTGCAGCACTTGGGATATCCTAGGAGCCCTCCGCGTGTCTTCTCAGAGTGTCTCCTAGTGCGGGCAGCCTGGGTAAGTCGGGGGTTGGGCTGGAAATGCAGGTAGAATGTAGTGCCTTCGCCTGGACAGGGGAGGTAATTAGCGTACTTCCCCTTGCCAGGGAACACCTGTGACTCCAGGCAGCTGCGTGGGGGGAGGCCCCAAATCTCCCCCACCCACTCGGCCGCGTTCCGGAATTCTGAGTGTGGGGACGTTCCGTCCTATGTCTGCAGCTCCTGGGATCTCCTAGGAGCACTCCGATTGCCTTCCCTGAGTGTCTCTTAGTGCGGGCTGCCGGGGAAAGGCGGGGGTTGGGCTGGAAATTCAGGTAGCATCTAGTGCCTCACTTTGGACAGGGTAGGTAATTAGCGGACTTCCCCTGATAAGGAACAGCTGTGACAAAAAGCAGCTGCGTGGAGGGCAGCCCGAAACCTCCCCCACCCACTCGGCCTCGTTCTGGAATTCTGAGAGTGGGGAGGTTCCGTCCTCGGTCTGCAGCGTCTGGGATCTCCTAGGAGCCCTCCGCGTGTCTTCCACGAGTGTCTCTTAGTGCGGGCTGCCGGGGAAATGCGGGGTTGGGCTGGAAATGCAAGTAGCATTTAATGCCTTCCCCTGGACATGGGAGGTAATTAGCGTACTTCCCCTGACAGGGAACAGCTGTGACAACAGGCAGCTGCGAGGAGGGCGGCCCCAAACTTCCCCGAACCACTCAGCCTCGTTCCGGAATTCTGAGAGTTGGCAGGTTCCGTCCTATGTCTGCAACTCCTGGGATCTCCTAAGAGCCATCCGCGTGTCTTCCACGATTGGCTCCTAGTGAGGGCTGTCGGGGAAAGGCGGGGGTTGTGATGGAAATGCAGGAAGCATTTAGTGCCTCCACCTGGACAGGGGAGGAAATTAGCGAACTTCCCCCTGCCAGGGAACAGCTGTGACACCAGGCAGCTCCGTGGAGTTTGGCCCCAAACCTCCCCCAACCACTCGTAATTGTTCCGTAATTCTGAGTGTGGGGAGGTTCCGACCTCTGTCTGCAGTCCCTAGGATCTCCTAGGAGCATTCCGCGTGTCTACCCCGAGTGGCTCCTAGTGCGGGCTGCCGGGGAAAGTGGGGGTTTGGCTGGAAATGAAGGTAGCATGTAGTGCGTCCCCCTGGACAGGGGAGGAATTTAGCGGACTTCCCCCTGCAAAGGAACAGCTGTGACACCAGGCAGCTGCGTGGAGTGCGGCCCCAAAACTCCCCAAACCTCTCCTACTTATTCCGGATATCTGAGTGTGTGGAGGTTCCGTCCTCTGTCTGCAGCGCGTGAGATCTACTAGGAGCCCTCCGCATGTTTTCCCCGAGTGTGTCCTTGTGCGGGCTGCCGGGGAAAAGCGGGGGTTGTGCTGGAAATGCAG
This sequence comes from Camelus ferus, assembly GCF_009834535.1. NCBI lineage: Eukaryota > Metazoa > Chordata > Mammalia > Artiodactyla > Camelidae > Camelus > Camelus ferus. Next base: position 281,374 of record NC_045725.1, read on the forward strand.
GAACCATGTAATGCCACCCCCTGTACAGGGGAGGTAATTAGCGGACTTCCCCCTGCCAGGGAACAGCTGTGACACCAGGCAGCTAAGTGGAGTGCGGTCCCAAACCTCCCCCACCCACTCGGTTGCGTTCCGGAATTCTGAGTGTGGGGAGGTTCCGTCCTCCATCTGCAGCGCCTGGGATCTCCTAGGAGCCCTCCGCGTGACTTCCCCGAGTGGCTCTTAGTGCGGGCTGCTGTGGAAAGTCGGGGGTTGGTCTGGAAATGCAGGAAGCATGTAGTGCCTCCCCCTGGATAGGGGAGGTAATTAGCGGAATTCCCCTGGCAAGGGAACATCTGTGACACCAGGCAGCTGCGTGGAGTGCGGCCACACGCGTCCCCAATCCACTCGGCCGCGTTCCGGAATTCTGAGTGTGGGGAGTTTCCGTTCTCGGTCTGCAGCACCTGGGATCTATTAGTAGCCCTCCGCGTGTCTTCCCCGAGTGTCTTCTACTGCGGGCTGCCTGGGAAAGTCGGGGGTTGCATTGGAAATTCAGGTAGCATGTAGTGCCTTCCCCTGGACAGGGGAGGTAATTAGCGTACTTCCCCTGACAGTGAACAGCTGTGAAAAACAGGCCGCTGCGTGGAGGGCGCCCCCAAACCTCCCCAAACCACTCCTACTTATTCCCTAAATCTGAGTGTGGGGAGGTTCCGTCTTCTGTCTGCGGCACCTGGGATCTCCTAGGAGCCCTCCGCGTGTCTTCCCTGAGTGTCTCCTAGGGAGGGCTTCCGTTGAAAGGCGGGGTTTGGGCTGGAAATGCAGGTAGCATGAAGTGCCTCCCCCTGTACAGGGGAGGTTATTAGCGGAATTCCCCCTGCCATGGAACAGCTGTGACACCAGGCAGCTGCGTGGATCGCGGGTCCCAAACTTCCCCCACCCACTCTGGCGACTTCCGGAATTCTGAGGGTGGGAAGGTTCCGTCCTCTGTCTGCAGCGCCTGGGATCTCCTAGTAGTCCTCCTCGTGTCTTCCTCGAGTGACTCATAGTGCGGGCTGCTGGGGAAAGGTGGGGATTTGACTGGAAATGCAGGAAGCATGTAGTGCCTCCCCCTGGATAGGGGAGGTAATTAGCGGAATTCCCCTGGCAAGGGAACATCTGTGACACCAGGCAGCTGCGTGGAGTGCGGCCACACGCGTCCCCCAATCCACTCGGCCGCGTTCCGGAATTCTGATTGTGGGGAGGTTCCGTCCTCTGTCTGCAGCGCCTGGGATCTCCTAGGATCCCTCCGAGTGTCTTCCCCGAGTGTCTCCTAGTGCGGGCTGCCGGGGAAATGCGGGGGTTGGCCTGGAAATGGAGGTAGAATCTAGTGCCTCACCCTGGACAAGGGAGGGTATTTAGCGGAATTCCCCCTGACAGTGAAAAGCTGTGACAACATGCAGCTGCCTGGAGGGCGGCTCCAATCCTCCCCCACCCAATCGGCCGCGTTCTGTAACACTGAGTGTGGGGAGGTTCCGTCCTCTGTCTGCAGCGCCTGGGATCTCCTAGGAGCCCTCCGCGTGTCTTCCCTGAGTGTCTCCGAATGCAGGCTGCAGGGGAAAAGCGGGGCTTGGGCTTAAAATGCAGGTAGCATGTAGTGCCACACCCTGGACAGGGGAGGTAATTAGCGGAATTCCCCCTGCTAGGGAACAGCTGGGACACCAGGCAGCTGCGTGGAGGGCGGCCCCAATATTCCACAACCCACTCGGCCGCGTTCCGGAATTCTGATTGTGGGGAGGTTCCATCCTCTGTCTGCAGCGCCTGGAATCACCTAGGAGCCCTCCGTTTGTCTTCCCCGATTGTCTCTATTGCGGGCTGCCTGGGAAATGCGGGGGTTAGGCTGTAAATGCAGGTAGCATGTAGTTCCTCCCCCTGGACTGGGGAGGTAATTAGCGGACTTCCCCCTGCCAGGGAACAGCTGTGACACCAGGCAGCTGCGTGGAGGGCGGCCCCAAACCTCCCCAAACCTCTCCTACTTATTCCGGATATCTGAGTGTGGGTAGGTTCCGTCCTCTGTCTGCAGCGCCTGGGATCTCTTAGGAGCCCTCCGCGTAAATTCCCCGAGTGTCTCCTAGTGCGGGCTGCAGAGGAAAGCGGGGTTTGGGCTGGAAATGCAGGTAGCATCTAGTGCCTCCCCCTTGAAAGGGGAGGTAATTAGCGAACTTCCCCCTGACAGGGAACAGCTGTGACACCAGGCAGGTTCGTGGAGGGCGGCCTCATACCTCCATACCCACTCGTAGTTTTTCCGTAATTCTGAGTGTGTGGAGGTTCCATCCTCTGCCTGTAGCGCCTGGGATCTCCTAAGAGCCCTCCGCGTGTCTTCCCCGAGTGTCTCTAGTGTGGGATGCCGGGGAAAGGCGGGGGTTTGACTGGAAATGCAGGTAGCATTTAGTGCCTCCCCCTGGACTGGGGAGGTAATTAGCGGACTTCCCCCTGCCAGGGAACAGCTGTGACACCAGGCAGCTGTGTGGAGGACGGTCCCAAACCTCCCACACACACTCGGTCCCGTTCCGGAATTCTGAGTGTGGGGAGGTTCCGTCCTCCGTCTGCAGCGCCTGGGATCTCTTAGGAGCCCTCCGCGTGTCATCCCCGAGTGTCTCTTAGTGCGGGCTGCCGGGGAAATTCGGGGGTTGGTCTGGAAATGCAGGAAAAATTAGTGCCTCCCCCTGGACAGGGGAGGTATTTAGCGGACTTCCCCCTGCCATGGAACAGCTGTGATACCAAGCAGCTGCGTGGAGCGCGGGTCCCAAACCTCCCCCACCCACTCTGGCGACTTCCGGAATTCTGAGGGTGGGAAGGTTCCGTCTTCTGTCTGCAGCGCCTGGGATCTCCTAGTAGTCCTCCTCGTGTCTTCCTCGAGTGACTCACAGTGCGGGCTGCTGGGGAAAGGCGGGGATTTGACTGGAAATGCAGGAAGCATGTAGTGCCTCCCCCTGGATAGGGGAGGTAATTAGCGGAATTCCCCTGGAAAGGGAACAGCTGTGACACCAGGCAGCTTGCGTGGAGGGCGGCCACACGCGTCCCCAATCCACTCGGCCGCGTTCCGGAATTATGAGTGTGTGGAGTTTCCGTCCTCGGTCTGCAGCACCTGGGATCTATTAGGAGCGCTCTGCGTGTCTTCCCCGAGTGTCTTCTACTGCGGGCTGCCTGGGAAATTCGGGGGTTGCATTGGAAATTCAGGTAGCATGTAGTGCCTTCCCCTGGACAGGGGAGGGTAATTAGCGTACTTCCCCTGACAGTGAACAGCTGTGAAAAACAGGCCGCTGCGTGGAGGGCGCCCCCAAACCTCCCCAACCACTCCTACTTGTTCCCTAATTCTGAGTGTGGGGGAGGTTCCGTCTTCTGTCTGCAGCTCTTGGGATCTCCTAGGAGCCCTCCGCGTGTCTTCCCTGAGTGTCTCCTAGGGCGGGCTGCCGTTGAAAGGTGGGGGTTGGGCTGGAAAAGAAGGTAGCATGTAGTAAATTCCCCTGGACAGCGGAGGAATTTAGCGGACTTCCCCATGCCAAGGAACAGCTCTGACAACAGGCAGCTGCGTGGAGGGCGGCCCCAATACTCCTCCACCCACTCGGCCGCGTTCCTGAATTCTGATTGTGTGGAGGTTCCGTCCTCTGTCTGCAGCGCCTGGGATCTCCTTGGAGCCTTCCGCGTGTCTTCCCCGAGTGTCTCCTAGTGCGGGCTGCCGGGGAAATGCGGGGTTGGGCTGGAAATGCAGGTAGCATGTAGTGCCTCACCCTGGACAGAGGAGGGTAATTAGCGGACTTCCCCCTGCCAGGGAACAGCTGTGACACCAGGCAGCTGCGTGGAGGGCGGCCCCAAACCTCCCCAAACCTCTATTACTTATTCCGGAATTCTGATTGTGGGGAGGTTCCGTCATCTGTCTGCAGCGCCTGGGATCTCCTTGGAGCCTTCCGCGTGTCTTCCCCGAGTGTCTCCTAGTGCGGGCAGCCGGGAGGAAAAGCGGGGGATTGGCTGGAAATGCAGGTAGAATCTAGTGCCTCACTCTGGACAGGGGAGGTAATTAGCGGACTTCCCCTGACAGAGAACAGCTGTGACAACTGGCAGCTGCGTGGAGGGCGGCCCCAAAACTCCCACACCCACTCAGCCTCGTTCCTGAATTCTGAGAGTGGGGAGGTTCCATCATCTGTCTGCAGCGCCTGGGAACTCTTAGGAGCCCTCCGCGTGTCTTCCACGAGTGACTCCTAGTGCGGGCTGCGGGGGAAAGGCGGGGTTGGAATGGAAATGCCGGAAGTATTTAGTTCCTCCCCCTGGACAGGGGAGGAAATTATCGAAATTCCCCTGCCAGGGAACAGCTGTGACACCAGGCAGCTCCGTGGAAGTTGGCCCCAAACCTCCCCCAACCACTTGTAATTGTTCCGTAATTCTGAATGTGGGGAGGTTCCGTCCTGTATCTGCAGCGCCTGGGATCTCCTAGGAGCCCTCCGCGTGTCTTCCCAGTGTGACTCCTAATGCGTGCTGCCGGGGAAAGGAGGGGGTTTTGCTGGAAATACAGGAAGCATTTAGTGCCTCCCCCCTGGACAGGGGAGGTAATTAGCGGACTTCCCCCTGCCAGGGAACAGGTGTGGACACCAGGCAGCTGCGTGGATGGCGCCCCAAAAACCTCCCCAAACCACTCCAATTTATTCCGTAATTCCGATAGTGGGGAGGTTCATTCTTCTGTCTGCAGCACTTGGGATCTCCTAGGAGGCCTCCGCGTGTCTTCCCTGAGTTTCTCCTAGTGCCGGATGCCGGGAAATGCGGGGGTTGGTTTGGAAATGCAGGTAGAATCTAGTGCCTCCCTCTGGACAGGGGAGGTAATTAGCGGACTTCCCCCTGCCAGGGAACACCTGTGAAACCCGGCAGCTCGTGGAGGGCGGGCACCAAACTCCCCCACCCACTCGGCCGCGTTCCGGGATTCTGAGTGTGGGAGGTTCCGTCCACTGTCTGCAGCGACTGTGATCTCCTAGGAGCCCTCCGCGTGTCTTCCCTGAGTGTCTCCTAGTGCGGGCTGCCGGGGAATTGCGGGGGTTGGGCTGGAAATGCAGGTAGCATGTAGTGCCTTCCCCTGGACAGGGAAGGTAATTAGCAGAATTCCCCCTGCCAGGGAACAGCTGTGACACCAGGCAGCTGCGTGGAGTGAGCCCCAAACCTCCCCAAACCACTCCTATTTATTCCGTAATTCTGATCGTGTTGAGGTTCCTTCCTCTGTCTGCAGCACTTGGGATCCCCTAGGAGCCCTCCTCGTGTCTTCCCTGAGTGTCTCCTAGTCTGGGCTGCCGGGGAAATGTGGGGGTTGGGCTGGAAATTCAGGGTAGCATGTAGAGCCTCCCCCTGGAAATTGGAGGTAATTAGCGGACTTCCCCCTGCCAGGGAAACAGCTGTGACACCAGGCAGCTGCGTGGAGCTCGGTCCCAAACCTCCCCCAGCCACTCGGCCGAGTTCCGAAATTCTGAGTGTGGGGAGGTTCCGTCTTCTGTCTGCAGCGCCTAGGATCTCCTAGTAGCCCTCCTCGTGTCTTCTTCGAGTGACTCATAGTGCCGGATTCCGGGGAAAGGCGGGGATTTGACTGGAAATGCAGGAAGCATGTAGTGACTCCCCCTGGACAGAGGAGGTAATTACGGACTTCCCCCGGCCAGGGAACAGCTGTGACACCAGGCAGCTGCGTGGAGTGCGGCCCCAAACCTCCCCCACCCAATCGGCCGCGTTCCGGAATTCTGAGTGTTGGGAGGTTCCTTCCACTGTCTGCAGCGCCTGGGATCTCCTAGAAGCCCTCCACGTGTCTTCCACGAGTGACACCTAGTGCGGGCTGCCGGGGAAATGCGGGGGTTGGAATGGAAAAGCAGGAAGCATTTAGTTCCTCCCCCTGGACGGGGGAGGAAATTAGCGAACTTCCCCCTGCCAGGGAACAGCTGTGACACCAGGCAACTCCGTGGAGTTTGGCCCCAAACCTCCCCCAACCACTTGTAATTGTTCCGTAATTCTGAATGTGGGGAGGTTCCGTTCTCTATCTGCAGCGCCTGGGATCTCCTAGGAGCCCTCCGCGTGAATTCCCCGAGTGTCTCCTAGTGCGGGCTGCCGGGGAAATGCGGGGGTTGGGCTGGAAATGCAGGAAAGATGTAGTGCCTCACCCTGGACAGAGGAGGTAATTAGAGGACTTCCCCCTGCCAGGGAACAGCTGTGACACCAGGCAGCTGCGTGGAGGTCGCCCAAAACCTCCCCAAACCACTCCTATTTATTCCGTAATTCTGATTGTGGGGAGGTTCCTTCCTCGGTCTGCAGCTTTTGGGAACTCCTAGGAGCCCTCCGCGTGTCTTCCCTGAGTGTCTCCTAGTGAGGGCTGCCGAGGAAATGCGGGTGGTGTTGGGTGGGAATGCAGGTAATATCTAGTGCTCCCCCTTGACAGGGGAGGTAATTAGAGGACTTCCCCCTGCCAGGGAACACCTGTGGCTCCAGGCAGATGCGTGGAGGGCGGCTCCAAACCTCACCCACTCACTCGGACGCGTTCGGGAATTCTGATTGTGGGGAGGTTCCTTCCTCTGTCTGCAGCGCCTGGGATCTCCAAGGAGCCCTCCGCGTGTTTTTCCCCAGTGTCCTCCTATTGCATGCTTCCGAGGAAATTCGGGGGGTTGTGCTGGAAATGCAGATAGCATGTAGATACTCTCCCTGGACAGGGGAGGAAATTAGCGGACTTCCCCCTGCCAGGGAACAGCTGTGACTCCAGGCAGCTGCGTGGAGGCGGCCCCAAACCTCCCAAACCCACTCGGACGCGTTCCGGAATTCTGAGTGTGGGGAGGTTCCGTCCTCTGTCTGCAGCGCCTGGGATTCCCTAAGAGCCCTCCGCGTGTCTTCCCCGAGTGTCTCCTAGTGCGGGAAGCCAGGGAAAGGCGGGGGATTGGCTGGAAATGCAGGTAGAATCTAGTGCCTCACTCTGGACAGGGGAGGTAATTAGCGGACTTCCCCTGACAGGGAAGAGCTGTGACAACAGGCAGCTGCGTGGAGGGCGGGCACTAAACTTCCCTCACCCACTCTGCCGCGTTCCGGAATTCTGAGTGTGGGGAGGTTCCGTCCTCAGTCTGCAGAACCTGGAATCTTTTAGAAGCCCTCCGCGTGTCTTCCACGAGTGTCTCTAGTGCGGGATGCCGAGGAAATGCGGGGGTTGGGTTGAAAAAGCAGGTAGAATCTAGTTCCTCCCCCTGGACAGGGGAGGGTAATTAGCGGATTCCCCCTGCCAGGGAACACCTGTGACTCCAGGCAGCTTCGTGGATGGCGCCCGCAAACCTCCCCAAACCACTCCTACTTATTCCGTAATTGTGAGTGTGGGGAGGTTCCGTCACTGTCTGCAGCACTTGGGATATCCTAGGAGCCCCTCCGCGTGTCTTCTCAGAGTGTCTCCTAGTGCGGGCCAGCCTGGGTAAGTCGGGGGTTGGGCTGGAAATGCAGGTAGATGTAGTGCCTTCGCCTGGACAGAGGAGGTAATTAGCGTACTTCCCCTTGCCAGGGAACACCTGTGACTCCAGGCAGCTGCGTGGGGGGAGGCCCCAAATCTCCCCCACCCACTCGGCCGCGTTCCGGAATTCTGAGTGTGGGGAGGTTCCGTCCTATGTCTGCAGCTCCTGGGATCTCCTAGGAGCACTCCGATTGCCTTCCCTGAGTGTATCTTAGTGCGGGCTGCTGGGGAAAGCGGGGGGTTGGGCTGGAAATTCAGGGTAGCATTCTAGTGCCTCTCTTTGGACAGGGTAGGTAATTAGCGGACTTCCCCTGATAAGGAACAGCTGTGACAAAAAGCAGCTGCGTGGAGGGCAGCCCGAAACCTCCCCCACCCACTCGGCCTCGTTCTGGAATTCTGAGAGTGGGGAGGTTCCGTCCTCGGTCTGCAGCGTCTGGGATCTCCTAGGAGCCCTCCGCGTGTCTTCCACGAGTGTCTCTTAGTGCGGGCTGCCGGGGAAATGCGGGGGTTGGGCTGGAAATGCAAGTAGCATTTAATGCCTTCCCCTGGACATGGGAGGGTAATTAGCGTACTTCCCCTGACAGGGAACAGCTGTGACAACAGGCAGCTGCGAGGAGGGCGGCCCCAAACTTCCCCGAACCACTCAGCCTCGTTCCGGAATTCTGAGAGTGGGGAGGTTCCATCATCTGTCTTGCAGCGCCCTGGGAACTCTTAGGAGCCCTCCGCGTGTCTTCCACGAGTGACTCCTAGTGCGGGGCTGCCGGGGAAAGGCGGGGTTTGGGATGGAAAATGCCGGAAGTATTTAGTTCCTCCCCCTGGACAGTGGAGGAAATTAGGGAATTTCCCCCTGCCAGGGAACAGCTGTGACACCAGGCAGCTCCGTGGAAGTTGGCCCCAAACTTCCCCCAACCACTTGTAATTGTTCCGTAATTCTGAATGTGGGGAGGTTCCGTCCTGTATCTGCAGCGCCTGGGATCTCCTAGGAGCCCTCCGCGTGTCTTCCCAGTGTGACTCCTAATGCGTGCTGCCGGGGAAAGATGGGGTTTTGCTGGAAATACAGGAAGCATTTAGTGCCTCCCCCTGGACAGGGGAGGTAATTAGCGGACTTTCCCCCTGCCAGGGAACAGGTGTGACTCCAGGCAGCTGCGTGGATGGCGCCCCAAAACCTCCCCAAACCACTCCAATTTATTCCGTAATTCCGATAGTGGGGAGGTTCATTCTTCTGTCTGCAGCACTTGGGATCTCCTAGGAGGCCTCCGCGTGTCTTCCCTGAGTTTCTCCTAGTGCCGGATGCCGGGGAAATGCGGGGGTTGGTTTGGAAATGCAGGTAGAATCTAGTGCCTCCCTCTGGACAGGGGAGGTAATTAGCGGACTTCCCCCTGCCAGGGAACACCTGTGGCTCCAGGCAGATGCGTGGAGGGCGGCTCCAAACCTCACCCACTCACTCGGACGCGTTCGGGAATTCTGAGTGTGGGGAGGTTCCGTCCTCTGACTGCAGCGCCTGGGATCTCCAAGGAGCCCTCCGCGTGTTTTTCCCCAGTGTCTCCTAGTGCATGCTTCCGAGGAAATTCGGGGGTTGTGCTGGAAATGCAGATAGCATGTAGTTACTCTCCGTGGACAGGGGAGGAAATTAGCGGACTTCCCCCTGCCAGGGAACAGCTGTGACTCCAGGCAGCTGCGTGGAGGCGGCCCCAATCCTCCCAAACCCACTCGGACGCGTTCCGGAATTCTGAGTGTGGGGAGGTTCCGTCCTCTGTCTGCAGCGCCTGGGATTCCCTAAGAGCCCTCCGCGTGTCTTCCCCGAGTGTCTCCTAGTGCGGGAAGCCAGGGAAAGGCGGGGGATTGGCTGGAAATGCAGGTAGAATCTAGTGCCTCACTCTGGACAGGGGAGGTAGTTAGCGGACTTCCCCTGACAGGGAAGAGCTGTGACAACAGGCAGCTGCGTGGAGGGCGGCACTAAACTTCCCTCACCCACTCTGCCGCGTTCCGGAATTCTGAGTGTGTGGAGGTTCCGTCCTCAGTCTGCAGAACCTGGAATCTTTTAGAAGCCCTCCGCGTGTCTTCCCCGAGTGTCTCTAGTGCGGGATGCCGGGGAAATGCGGGGGTTGGGTTGAAAAAGCAGGTAGAATCTAGTGCCTCCCTCTGGACAGGGGAGGTAATTAGCGGATTCCCCCTGCCAGGGAACACCTGTGACTCCAGGCAGCTTCGTGGATGGCGCCCGCAAACCTCCCCAAACCACTCCTACTTATTCCGTAATTGTGAGTGTGGGGAGGTTCCGTCAACTGTCTGCAGCACTTGGGATATCCTAGGAGCCCTCCGCGTGTCTTCTCAGAGTGTCTCCTAGTGCGGGCAGCCTGGGTAAGTCGGGGGTTGGGCTGGAAATGCAGGTAGAATGTAGTGCCTTCGCCTGGACAGGGGAGGTAATTAGCGTACTTCCCCTTGCCAGGGAACACCTGTGACTCCAGGCAGCTGCGTGGGGGGAGGCCCCAAATCTCCCCCACCCACTCGGCCGCGTTCCGGAATTCTGAGTGTGGGGACGTTCCGTCCTATGTCTGCAGCTCCTGGGATCTCCTAGGAGCACTCCGATTGCCTTCCCTGAGTGTCTCTTAGTGCGGGCTGCCGGGGAAAGGCGGGGGTTGGGCTGGAAATTCAGGTAGCATCTAGTGCCTCACTTTGGACAGGGTAGGTAATTAGCGGACTTCCCCTGATAAGGAACAGCTGTGACAAAAAGCAGCTGCGTGGAGGGCAGCCCGAAACCTCCCCCACCCACTCGGCCTCGTTCTGGAATTCTGAGAGTGGGGAGGTTCCGTCCTCGGTCTGCAGCGTCTGGGATCTCCTAGGAGCCCTCCGCGTGTCTTCCACGAGTGTCTCTTAGTGCGGGCTGCCGGGGAAATGCGGGGGTTGGGCTGGAAATGCAAGTAGCATTTAATGCCTTCCCCTGGACATGGGAGGTAATTAGCGTACTTCCCCTGACAGGGAACAGCTGTGACAACAGGCAGCTGCGAGGAGGGCGGCCCCAAACTTCCCCGAACCACTCAGCCTCGTTCCGGAATTCTGAGAGTTGGCAGGTTCCGTCCTATGTCTGCAACTCCTGGATCTCCTAAGAGCCATCCGCGTGTCTTCCACGATTGGCTCCTAGTGAGGGCTGTCGGGGAAAGGCGGGGGTTGTGATGGAAATGCAGGAAGCATTTAGTGCCTCCACCTGGACAGGGGAGGAAATTAGCGAACTTCCCCCTGCCAGGGAACAGCTGTGACACCAGGCAGCTCCGTGGAGTTTGGCCCCAAAACCTCCCCCAACCACTCGTAATTGTTCCGTAATTCTGAGTGTGGGGAGGTTCCGACCTCTGTCTGCAGTCCCTAGGATCTCCTAGGAGCATTCCGCGTGTCTACCCCGAGTGGCTCCTAGTGCGGGCTGCCGGGGAAAGTGGGGGTTTGGCTGGAAATGAAGGTAGCATGTAGTGCGTCCCCCTGGACAGGGGAGGAATTTAGCGGACTTCCCCCTGCAAAGGAACAGCTGTGACACCAGGCAGCTGCGTGGAGTGCGGCCCCCAAAACTCCCCAAACCTCTCCTACTTATTCCGGATATCTGAGTGTGTGGAGGTTCCGTCCTCTGTCTGCAGCGCGTGAGATCTACTAGGAGCCCTCCGCATGTTTTTCCCCGAGTGTGTCCTGTGCGGGCTGCCGGGGAAAAGCGGGGGTTGTGCTGGAAATGCAGGAACCATGTAATGCCACCCCCTGTACAGGGGAGGTAATTAGCGGACTTCCCCCTGCCAGGGAACAGCTGTGACACCAGGCAGCTAAGTGGAGTGCGGTCCCAAACCTCCCCCACCCACTCGGTTGCGTTCCGGAATTCTGAGTGTGGGGAGGTTCCGTCCTCCATCTGCAGCGCCTGGGATCTCCTAGGAGCCCTCCGCGTGACTTCCCCGAGTGGCTCTTAGTGCGGGCTGCTGTGGAAAGTCGGGGGTTGGTCTGGAAATGCAGGAAGCATGTAGTGCCTCCCCCTGGATAGGGGAGGTAATTAGCGGAATTCCCCTGGCAAGGGAACATCTGTGACACCAGGCAGCTGCGTGGAGTGCGGCCACACGCGTCCCCAATCCACTCGGCCGCGTTCCGGAATTCTGAGTGTGGGGAGTTTCCGTTCTCGGTCTGCAGCACCTGGGATCTATTAGTAGCCCTCCGCGTGTCTTCCCCGAGTGTCTTCTACTGCGGGCTGCCTGGGAAAGTCGGGGGTTGCATTGGAAATTCAGGGTAGCATGTAGTGCCTTCCCCTGGACAGGGGAGGTAATTAGCGTACTTCCCCTGACAGTGAACAGCTGTGAAAAACAGGCCGCTGCGTGGAGGGCGCCCCCAAACCTCCCCAAACCACTCCTACTTATTCCCTAAATCTGAGTGTGGGGAGGTTCCGTCTTCTGTCTGCGGCACCTGGGATCTCCTAGGAGCCCTCCGCGTGTCTTCCCTGAGTGTCTCCTAGGGAGGGCTTCCGTTGAAAGGCGGGGTTTGGGCTGGAAATGCAGGTAGCATGAAGTGCCTCCCCCTGTACAGGGGAGGTTATTAGCGGAATTCCCCCTGCCATGGAACAGCTGTGACACCAGGCAGCTGCGTGGATCGCGGTCCCAAACTTCCCCCACCCACTCTGGCGACTTCCGGAATTCTGAGGGTGGGAAGGTTCCGTCCTCTGTCTGCAGCGCCTGGGATCTCCTAGTAGTCCTCCTCGTGTCTTCCTCGAGTGACTCATAGTGCGGGCTGCTGGGGAAAGTGGGATTTGACTGGAAATGCAGGAGCATGTAGTGCCTCCCCCTGGATAGGGGAGGTAATTAGCGGAATTCCCCTGGCAAGGGGAACATCTGTGACACCAGGCAGCTGCGTGGAGTGCGGCCACACGCGTCCCCAATCCACTCGGCCGCGTTCCGGAATTCTGATTGTGGGGAGGTTCCGTCCTCTGTCTGCAGCGCCTGGGATCTCCTAGGATCCCTCCGAGTGTCTTCCCCGAGTGTCTCCTAGTGCGGGCTGCCGGGGAAATGCGGGGGTTGGCCTGGAAATGGAGGTAGAATCTAGTGCCTCACCCTGGACAAGGGAGGTATTTAGCGGAATTCCCCCTGACAGTGAAAAGCTGTGACAACATGCAGCTGCCTGGAGGGCGGCTCCAATCCTCCCCCACCCAATCGGCCGCGTTCTGTAACACTGAGTGTGGGGAGGTTCCGTCCTCTGTCTGCAGCGCCTGGGATCTCCTAGGAGCCCTCCGCGTGTCTTCCCTGAGTGTCTCCGAATGCAGGCTGCAGGGGAAAAGCGGGGCTTGGGCTTAAAATGCAGGTAGCATGTAGTGCCACACCCTGGACAGGGGAGGTAATTAGCGGAATTCCCCCTGCTAGGGAACAGCTGGGACACCAGGCAGCTGCGTGGAGGGCGGCCCCAATATTCCACAACCCACTCGGCCGCGTTCCGGAATTCTGATTGTGGGGAGGTTCCATCCTCTGTCTGCAGCGCCTGGAATCACCTAGGAGCCCTCCGTTTGTCTTCCCCGATTGTCTCTATTGCGGGCTGCCTGGGAAATGCGGGGGTTAGGCTGTAAATGCAGGTAGCATGTAGTTCCTCCCCCTGGACTGGGGAGGTAATTAGCGGACTTCCCCCTGCCAGGGAACAGCTGTGACACCAGGCAGCTGCGTGGAGGGCGGCCCCAAACCTCCCCAAACCTCTCCTACTTATTCCGGATATCTGAGTGTGGGTAGGTTCCGTCCTCTGTCTGCAGCGCCTGGGATCTCTTAGGAGCCCTCCGCGTAAATTCCCCGAGTGTCTCCTAGTGCGGGCTGCAGAGGAAAAGCGGGGTTTGGGCTGGAAATGCAGGGTAGCATCTAGTGCCTCCCCCTTGAAAGGGGAGGTAATTAGCGAACTTCCCCCTGACAGGGAACAGCTGTGACACCAGGCAGGTTCGTGGAGGGCGGCCTCATACCTCCCATACCCACTCGTAGTTTTTCCGTAATTCTGAGTGTGTGGAGGTTCCATCCTCTGCCTGTAGCGCCTGGGATCTCCTAAGAGCCCTCCGCGTGTCTTCCCCGAGTGTCTCTAGTGTGGGATGCCGGGGAAAGGCGGGGGTTTGACTGGAAATGCAGGTAGCATTTAGTGCCTCCCCCTGGACTGGGGAGGTAATTAGCGGACTTCCCCCTGCCAGGGAACAGCTGTGACACCAGGCAGCTGTGTGGAGGACGGTCCCAAACCTCCCACACACACTCGGTCCCGTTCCGGAATTCTGAGTGTGGGGAGGTTCCGTCCTCCGTCTGCAGCGCCTGGGATCTCTTAGGAGCCCTCCGCGTGTCATCCCCGAGTGTCTCTTAGTGCGGGCTGCCGGGGAAATTCGGGGGTTGGTCTGGAAATGCAGGAAAAATTAGTGCCTCCCCCTGGACAGGGGAGGTATTTAGCGGACTTCCCCCTGCCATGGAACAGCTGTGATACCAAGCAGCTGCGTGGAGCGCGGTCCCAAACCTCCCCCACCCACTCTGGCGCGACTTCCGGAATTCTGAGGGTGGGAAGGTTCCGTCTTCTGTCTGCAGCGCCTGGGATCTCCTAGTAGTCCTCCTCGTGTCTTCCTCGAGTGACTCACAGTGCGGGCTGCTGGGGAAAGGCGGGGATTTGACTGGAAATGCAGGAAGCATGTAGTGCCTCCCCCTGGATAGGGGAGGTAATTAGCGGAATTCCCCTGGAAAGGGAACAGCTGTGACACCAGGCAGCTGCGTGGAGGGCGGCCACACGCGTCCCCAATCCACTCGGCCGCGTTCCGGAATTCTGAGTGTGTGGAGTTTCCGTCCTCGGTCTGCAGCACCTGGGATCTATTAGGAGCGCTCTGCGTGTCTTCCCCGAGTGTCTTCTACTGCGGGCTGCCTGGGAAATTCGGGGGTTGCATTGGAAATTCAGGTAGCATGTAGTGCCTTCCCCTGGACAGGGGAGGGTAATTAGCGTACTTCCCCTGACAGTGAACAGCTGTGAAAAACAGGCCGCTGCGTGGAGGGCGCCCCCAAACCTCCCCAAACCACTCCTACTTGTTCCCTAATTCTGAGTGTGGGAGGTTCCGTCTTCTGTCTGCAGCTCTTGGGATCTCCTAGGAGCCCTCCGCGTGTCTTCCCTGAGTGTCTCCTAGGGCGGGCTGCCGTTGAAAGGTGGGGGTTGGGCTGGAAAAGAAGGTAGCATGTAGTAAATTCCCCTGGACAGCGGAGGAATTTAGCGGACTTCCCCATGCCAAGGAACAGCTCTGACAACAGGCAGCTGCGTGGAGGGCGGCCCCAATACTCCTCCACCCACTCGGCCCGCGTTCCTGAATTCTGATTGTGTGGAGGTTCCGTCCTCTGTCTGCAGCGCCTGGGATCTCCTAGGATCCCTCCGAGTGTCTTCCCCGAGTGTTTCCTAGTGCGGGCTGCCGGGGAAATGCGGGGGTTGGCCTGAAAATGCAGGTAGAATCTAGTGCCTCACCCTGGACAAGGGGGGTAATCAGCGGAATTCCCCCTGACAGGGAAAAGCTATGACAACAGGCAGCTGCCTGGAGGGCGGCTCCAATCCTCCCCCACCCAATCGGCCGCGTTCTGTAACACTGAGTGTGGGGAGGTGCCGTCCTCTGTCTGCAGCGCCTGGGATCTCCTTGGAGCCTTCCGCGTGTCTCCCCGAGTGTCTCCTAGTGCGGGCTGCCGGGGAAATGCGGGGTTGGGCTGGAAATGCAGGTAGCATGTAGTGCCTCACCCTGGACAGAGGAGGTAATTAGCGGACTTCCCCCTGCCAGGGAACAGCTGTGACACCAGGCAGCTGCGTGGAGGGCGGCCCCAAACCTCCCCAAACCTCTCCTACTTATTCCGGAATTCTGATTGTGGGGAGGTTCCGTCATCTGTCTGCAGCGCCTGGGATCTCCTTGGAGCCTTCCGCGTGTCTTCCCCGAGTGTCTCCTAGTGCGGGCAGCCGGGAAAAAGCGGGGGATTGGCTGGAAATGCAGGTAGAATCTAGTGCCTCACTCTGGACAGGGGAGGTAATTAGCGGACTTCCCCTGACAGAGAACAGCTGTGACAACTGGCAGCTGCGTGGAGGGCGGCCCCAAAACTCCCACACCCACTCAGCCTCGTTCCTGAATTCTGAGAGTGGGGAGGTTCCATCATCTGTCTGCAGCGCCTGGGAACTCTTAGGAGCCCTCCGCGTGTCTTCCACGAGTGACTCCTAGTGCGGGCTGCCGGGGAAAGGCGGGGTTTGGGATGGAAATGCCGGAAGTATTTAGTTCCTCCCCCTGGACAGGGGAGGAAATTATCGAACTTCCCCCTGCCAGGGAACAGCTGTGACACCAGGCAGCTCCGTGGAAGTTGGCCCCAAACCTCCCCCAACCACTTGTAATTGTTCCGTAATTCTGAATGTGGGGAGGTTCCGTCCTGTATCTGCAGCGCCTGGGATCTCCTAGGAGCCCTCCGCGTGTCTTCCCAGTGTGACTCCTAATGCGTGCTGCCGGGGAAAGGAGGGGGTTTTGCTGGAAATACAGGAAGCATTTAGTGCCTCCCCCTGGACAGGGGAGGTAATTAGCGGACTTCCCCCTGCCAGGGAACAGGTGTGACACCAGGCAGCTGCGTGGATGGCGCCCCAAAACCTCCCCAAACCACTCCAATTTATTCCGTAATTCCGATAGTGGGGAGGTTCATTCTTCTGTCTGCAGCACTTGGGATCTCCTAGGAGGCCTCCGCGTGTCTTCCCTGAGTTTCTCCTAGTGCCGGATGCCGGGGAAATGCGGGGGTTGGTTTGGAAATGCAGGTAGAATCTAGTGCCTCCCTCTGGACAGGGGAGGTAATTAGCGGACTTCCCCCTGCCAGGGAACACCTGTGAAACCCGGCAGCTCGTGGAGGGCGGTACCAAACTCCCCCACCCACTCGGTCGCGTTCCGGGATTCTGAGTGTGGGGAGGTTCCGTCCACTGTCTGCAGCGACTGTGATCTCCTAGGAGCCCTCCGCGTGTCTTCCCTGAGTGTCTCCTAGTGCGGGCTGCCGGGGAATTGCGGGGGTTGGGCTGGAAATGCAGGTAGCATGTAGTGCCTTCCCCTGGACAGGGAAGGTAATTAGCAGAATTCCCCCTGCCAGGGAACAGCTGTGACACCAGGCAGCTGCGTGGAGTGAGCCCCAAAACCTCCCCAAACCACTCCTATTTATTCCGTAATTCTGATCGTGTTGAGGTTCCTTCCTCTGTCTGCAGCACTTGGGATCCCCTAGGAGCCCTCCTCGTGTCTTCCCTGAGTGTCTCCTAGTCTGGGCTGCCGGGGAAATGTGGGGGTTGGGCTGGAAATCCAGGTAGCATGTAGAGCCTCCCCCTGGAATTTGGAGGTAATTAGCGGACTTCCCCCTGCCAGGGAACAGCTGTGACACCAGGCAGCTGCGTGGAGCTCGGTCCCAAACCTCCCCCAGCCACTCGGCCGAGTTCCGAAATTCTGAGTGTGGGGAGGTTCCGTCTTCTGTCTGCAGCGCCTAGGATCTCCTAGTAGCCCTCCTCGTGTCTTCTTCGAGTGACTCATAGTGCGGGATGCCGGGGAAAGGCGGGGATTTGACTGGAAATGCAGGAAGCATGTAGTGACTCCCCCTGGAAAGAGGAGGTAATTAGCGGACTTCCCCCGGCCAGGGAACAGCTGTGACACCAGGCAGCTGCGTGGAGTGCGGCCCCAAACCTCCCCGACCCACTCGGCCGCGTTCCGGAATTCTGAGTGTTGGGAGGTTCCTTCCACTGTCTGCAGCGCCTGGGATCTCCTAGAAGCCCTCCACGTGTCTTCCACGTGTGACACCTAGTGCGGGCTGCCGGGGAAATGCGGGGGTTGGGATGGAAAAGCAGGAAGCATTTAGTTCCTCCCTCTGGACGGGGGAGGAATTTAGCGAACTTCCCCCTGCCAGGGAACAGCTGTGACACCAGGCAACTCCGTGGAATTTGGCCCCAAACCTCCCCCAACCACTTGTAATTGTTCCGTAATTCTGAATGTGGGGAGGTTCCGTTCTCTATCTGCAGCGCCTGGGATCTCCTAGGAGCCCTCCGCGTGAATTCCCCGAGTGTCTCCTAGTGCGGGCTGCCGGGGAAATGCGGGGGTTGGGCTGGAAATGCAGGAAAGATGTAGTGCCTCACCCTGGACAGAGGAGGTAATTAGAGGACTTCCCCCTGCCAGGGAACAGCTGTGACACCAGGCAGCTGCGTGGAGGTCGCCCAAAACCTCCCCAAACCACTCCTATTTATTCCGTAATTCTGATTGTGGGGAGGTTCCTTCCTCTGTCTGCAGCATTTGGGAACTCCTAGGAGCCCTCCGCGTGTCTTCCCTGAGTGTCTCCTAGTGAGGGCTGCCGAGGAAATGCGGGTGTTTGGGTGGAAATGCAGGTAATATCTAGTGCCTCCCCCTGGACAGGGGAGGTAATTAGAGGACTTCCCCCTGCCAGGGAACACCTGTGGCTCCAGGCAGATGCGTGGAGGGCGGCTCCAAACCTCACCCACTCACTCGGACGCGTTCGGGAATTCTGAGTGTGGGGAGGTTCCGTCCTCTGTCTGCAGCGCCTGGGATCTCCAAGGAGCCCTCCGCGTGTTTTTCCCCAGTGTCTCCTAGTGCATGCTTCCGAGGAAATTCGGGGGTTGTGCTGGAAATGCAGATAGCATGTAGTTACTCTCCGTGGACAGGGGAGGAAATTAGCGGACTTCCCCCTGCCAGGGAACAGCTGTGACTCCAGGCAGCTGCGTGGAGGCGGCCCCAAACCTCCCAAACCCACTCGGACGCGTTCCGGAATTCTGAGTGTGGGGAGGTTCCGTCCTCTGTCTGCAGCGCCTGGGATTCCCTAAGAGCCCTCCGCGTGTCTTCCCCGAGTGTCTCCTAGTGCGGGAAGCCAGGGAAAGGCGGGGGATTGGCTGGAAATGCAGGTAGAATCTAGTGCCTCACTCTGGACAGGGGAGGTAGTTAGCGGACTTCCCCTGACAGGGAAGAGCTGTGACAACAGGCAGCTGCGTGGAGGGTGGCACTAAACTTCCCTCACCCACTCTGCCGCGTTCCGGAATTCTGAGTGTGGGGAGGTTCCGTCCTCAGTCTGCAGAACCTGGAATCTTTTAGAAGCCCTCCGCGTGTCTTCCCCGAGTGTCTCTAGTGCGGGATGCCGAGGAAATGCGGGGGTTGGGTTGAAAAAGCAGGTAGAATCTAGTTCCTCCCCCTGGACAGGGGAGGTAATTAGCGGATTCCCCCTGCCAGGGAACACCTGTGACTCCAGGCAGCTTCGTGGATGGCGCCCGCAAACCTCCCCAAACCACTCCTACTTATTCCGTAATTGTGAGTGTGGGGAGGTTCCGTCAACTGTCTGCAGCACTTGGGATATCCTAGGAGCCCTCCGCGTGTCTTCTCAGAGTGTCTCCTAGTGCGGGCAGCCTGGGTAAGTCGGGGGTTGGGCTGGAAATGCAGGTAGAATGTAGTGCCTTCGCCTGGACAGGGGAGGTAATTAGCGTACTTCCCCTTGCCAGGGAACACCTGTGACTCCAGGCAGCTGCGTGGGGGGAGGCCCCAAATCTCCCCCACCCACTCGGCCGCGTTCCGGAATTCTGAGTGTGGGGAGGTTCCGTCCTATGTCTGCAGCTCCTGGGATCTCCTACGAGCACTCCGATTGCCTTCCCTGAGTGTCTCTTAGTGCGGGCTGCCGGGGAAAGGCGGGGGTTGGGCTGGAAATTCAGGTAGCATCTAGTGCCTCACTTTGGACAGGGTAGGTAATTAGCGGACTTCCCCTGATAAGGAACAGCTGTGACAAAAAGCAGCTGCGTGGAGGGCAGCCCGAAACCTCCCCCACCCACTCGGCCTCGTTCTGGAATTCTGAGAGTGGGGAGGTTCCGTCCTCGGTCTGCAGCGTCTGGGATCTCCTAGGAGCCCTCCGCGTGTCTTCCACGAGTGTCTCTTAGTGCGGGCTGCCGGGGAAATGCGGGGGTTGGGCTGGAAATGCAAGTAGCATTTAATGCCTTCCCCTGGACATGGGAGGTAATTAGCGTACTTCCCCTGACAGGGAACAGCTGTGACAACAGGCAGCTGCGAGGAGGGCGGCCCCAAACTTCCCCGAACCACTCAGCCTCGTTCCGGAATTCTGAGAGTTGGGAGGTTCCGTCCTATGTCTGCAACTCCTGGGATCTCCTAAGAGCCATCCGCGTGTCTTCCACGATTGGCTCCTAGTGAGGGCTGTCGGGGAAAGGCGGGGGTTGTGATGGAAATGCAGGAAGCATTTAGTGCCTCCACCTGGACAGGGGAGGAAATTAGGGAACTTCCCCCTGCCAGGGAACAGCTGTGACACCAGGCAGCTCCGTGGAGTTTGGCCCCAAACCTCCCCCAACCACTCGTAATTGTTCCGTAATTCTGAGTGTGGGGAGGTTCCGACCTCTGTCTGCAGTCCGTAGGATCTCCTAGGAGCCCTCCGCGTGTCTTCCCCGAGTGACTCCTAGTGCGGTCTGCCGGGGAAAGGCGGGGGTTGGGCTGGAAATGCAGGTAGCATGTAGTGCCTCCCCGTGGATAGGGGAGGTAATTAGCGAACTTCCCCCTGCCAGGGAACAGCTGTGACACAAGGCAGCTGTGTGGAGGGCGGCGCCAAACCTCCCAAACCCACTTGGCCGCGTTCAGGAATTCTGAGTGTGGGGAGGTTCCGTCCTAGGTCTGCAGCGCCTGGGATCTCCTAGGAGCCGTCCGGTTGTCTTCCACGAGTGACTCCAATTGCGGGCAGCCGGGGAAAGGCGGGGGTTTGGATGGAAATGCAGGAAGCATTTAGTGCCTCCCCCTGAACATGGGAGGAAATTAGCGAAATTCTCCCTGCCAGGGAACAGCTGTGAAACCAGGAAGCTCCGTGGAGTGTGGCCCCAAACTTCCCCAAACCACTCGTAATTGTTCCGTAATTCTGAGTGTGGGGAGGTTCCGTCCTCTGTCTGCAGCGCCTGGGATCTCCTAGGATCCATCCACGTGTCTTCCCCGAGTGACTACTAATGCGTGCTGCCACTGAAAGCGGGGGTTGGGCAGGAAATGCAGGAAGCATTTAGGGCCTCCCCCTGGACAGGGGATGTAATTAGCGAAAGTCCCCCTGCCAGGGAACAGCTGTGAAACCAGGCAGCTGCGTGGAGGGCGGCCCTAAACCACCCCCACCCACTCGGCCGCGTTCCGGAATTCTGAGTGTGGGGAGGTTCCGTCCTCGGTCTGCAGCACCTGGGATCTATTAGGAGACTTCCTTGTGTCTTCCCCGAGTGTCTCCTAGTGCGGGCTGCCTGGGAAAGTCGGGGGTTCGGCTGGAAATGCTGGTAGCATGTTGTGCCTTCCCCTGGACAGGGGAGGTAATTAGCGGTCTTCCCCCTGCCAGGGAACAGCTGTGACACCAGGTAGCTGCGTGGAGGGCGCCCCCAAACTTCCCCAAACCACTCCTACTTATTCCATTATTCTGAGTGTGGGGAGGTTCCGTCCTCTGTCTGCAGCTCTTGGGATCTCCAAGAGCCTTCCGCGTGTCTTCACTGAGTGTTTCCTAGTGCGGGCTGCCGGGGAAATGCAGGGTTTGGGCTGGAAATGCAGGTAGCATCTAGTGCCTCCTCCTGGACAGGGGAGGAAATTAGCGGACTTCCCCCTAATAGGGAACAGCTCTGACACAAGGCAGCTGCGTGGAGGACGGCCCCAAACCTCCCCCACCCACTCGGCCGCGTTCCGGATTTCTGAGCTGGGGAGGTTCCGACCTCTGTCTGCAGCCCCTGGGATCTCCTAGGAGCCCTCCGCGTGTCTTCCCCGAGTGTCTCCTAGTGCGGGCTGCCGCGGAAAGCGGGGGTTGGGCTGGAAATGCAGGTAGCATCTAGTTACTCACCCTGGACAGGTGAGATAATTAGCGGACATCCCCCTGACAGGGAACAGCTGTGACACCAGGCAGATGCGTGGATGTCGGCACAATTCCTCCCCCACCCACTCAGACGCGTTCCGGAAATGTGAGTTTGGGGAGGTTCTGTCCTCTGTCTGCAGCGCCTGGGATCTCCTAGGAGCCCTCCGCGTGTCTTCCCTCAGTGTCTCTTAGGGCGGGCTGTCGTTGAAAGCCTGGGGTTGTGCTGGAAAAGAAGGTAGCATGTAGTACCTTCCCCTGGACAGCGGAGGAATTTAGCGGACTTCCCCATGCCAAGGAACAGCTCTGACACCAGGCAGCTGCGTGGAGGACGGCCCCAATACTCCTCCACCCACTAGGGCGCGTTCCGAATTTCTGAGTGTGGCGAGGTTCCATCCTCTGTCTGCAGCGCCTTGGATCTCCTAGGAGCCCTACGCGTGTCTTCCCGGAGTGTATCCTAGTGCGTTCTGCCGGGGAAAGGCGGGGGTTGGGCTGGAAATGCAGGTAGAATCTAGTGCATCCACCTGGACAGATCAGGTAATTAACGGAATTCCCCCTGCCAGGGAACACCTGTGACACAAGGCAGCAGCGTGGAGGGCAGCCCCAAATCTCCCCCACCCACTAGGCCGTGTTCTGGAATTCTGAGTGTGGCGAGGTTCCGTCCTCTGTCTGCAGCGCCTGGGATCTCCTAGGAGCCATCCGCGTGTCTTCCCCGAGTGTCTCCTAGTGCGTTCTGCCGGGGAAAGGCGGGGGTTGGGCTGGAAATGCAGGTAGAATCTAGAGCCTCCCCCTGGACTGATGAGGTAATTAGCGGACTTCCCCTGCTAGGGAACACCTGTGACACCAGGCTGCTGCATGGAGCGCGGCCAAAACCTCCCCAAACCACTCGGCTGCGTTCCGGATTCTGAGGGTGGCGAGGTTCCGTCCTCTGTCTGCAGCGACTGGGAACTCCTAGGAGCCCTCCGCGTGTCTTCCCCGAGTGTCTGCTTGTGAGGGCTGACGGGGAAAGACGGGGTTTGGGCTGGAATGCAGGTAGCATGTAGTGCGTCCCCCTGGACAGATCAGGTAATTAGCGGAATTCCCCCTGCAAGGGAACACCTGTGACAACAGTCAGCTCCCTTGAGGGCGGCTCAAAATATCCCACACCCAATCGGCCGCGTTCCGTAACTCTGAACGTGGGGAGGTTCCGTCCTCTCTCTGCAGCGTCTGGGATCTCCTAGGAGCCCTCCGCGTGTCTTCCCCGAGTGTCTCCTATTGCGGGCTGCCAGGGAAAGGCGGGGGTTGGTCTAGAAATGCAGGAACCACGTAGTGCCTCCCCCTGGACAGGGGAGGTTATTAGCGGAATTCCAACTGCCAGGGAACAGCTGTGACACTAGGCAGCTGCGTGAATGTCGGCCCCATACCTCCCCCACCCACTCGGGCGCGTTCCGGAATTCTGAGTGTGGCGAGGTTCCGTCCTCTGTCTGCAGAGCCTTGGATCTCCTAGGAGCCTTCCGCATGTCTTCCCCGATTGTACCCTAGTGCGGGCTGCCAGGGAAAGGCGGGGGTTGGGCTGGAAATGCAGGTAGAATCTTGTGCCTCCCCCTGGACAGATCAGGTAATCAGCGGACTTTCCCTTGCCAGGGAACACAATGACCCCAGGCAGATGCGTGGAGGGCGGCCCCAAACATCCCACACCCACACGGCCGCGTTCCAAATTTCTGAGTGTGGCGAGGTTCCATCCTCTGTCTGCAGCGCCTTGGATCTCCTAGGAGCCCTACGCGTGTCTTCCCCGAGTGTCTCCTATTGCGGGCTGCCAGGGAAAGGCGGGGGTTGGGCTGGAAATGCAGGTAGGATGTAGTGCCTACACCTGGACTGGGGAGGTAATTAGCGGACTTCCCCCTGCCAGGGAACAGCTGTGACACCAGGCAGGTGCGTCGAGGGCGGCCCCAATATTTCCCCAACCACTCGGCCGCGTTCCGGAAATCTGAGTGTGGGGAGGTTTCGTCCTCTGTCTGCAGCGCCTGGGATCTCCTAGGAGCCCTCCGCGTGTCTTCCCCGAGTGGCTCTTATTGAGGGCTTCCGGGAAAAGGCGGGGGTTGGTCTAGAAATGCAGGAACCACGTAGTGCCTCCCCCTGGACAGGGGAGGTTATTAGCGGAATTCCAACTGCCAGGGAACAGCTGTGACACTAGGCAGCTGCGTGAATGTCGGCCCCATACCTCCCCCACTCACTCGGGCGCGTTCCGGAATTCTGAGTGTGGCGAGGTTCCGTCCTCTGTCTGCAGAGCCTTGGATCTCCTAGGAGCCTTCCGCATGTCTTCCCCGATTGTACCCTAGTGCGGGCTGTCAGGGAAAGGCGGGGGTTGGGCTGGAAATGCATGTAGAATCTTGTGCCTCCCCCTGGACAGATCAGGTAATCAGCGGACTTTCCCTTGCCAGGGAACACAATGACCCCAGGCAGATGCGTGGAGGGCGGCCCCAAACATCCCACACCCACACGGCCGCGTTCCAAATTTCTGAGTGTGGCGAGGTTCCATCCTCTGTCTGCAGCGCCTTGGATCTCCTAGGAGCCCTCCGCGTGTCTTCCCGGAGTGTATCCTAGTGCGGGCTGCCGGGGAAATTCGGGGGTTTGGCTGAAAATGCAGGTAGCATCTAGTGCATCCACCTGGACAGATCAGGTAATTAACGGAATTCCCCCTGCCAGGGAACACCTGTGACACCAGGCAGCAGCGTGGAGGGCAGCCCCAAACCTCCCCCACCCACTAGGCCGCGTTCTGGAATTCTGAGTGTGGCGAGGTTCCGTCCTCTGTCTGCAGTGCCTGGGATCTCCTAGGAGCCCTCCGCGTGTCTTCCCCTAGTGTCTCCTAGTGCGGGCTGCCGGGGAAAGGCGGGGGTGGGGCTGGAAATGCAGGTAGCATCTAGTTCCTCACACTGGACAGGGGAGGTAAGTAGCGGAATTCCCCCTGCCAGGGAACAGCTGTGAAACCAGGCAGCTGCGTGGTGGGCGGCCCCGATCCTCCCCCACTCACTCGGACGCTTTCCGGGAATCTGAGTTTGGGGAGGTTCCGTCCTTTGTCTGCAGCGCCTGAAATCTCCTAGGAGCCCTGCGCGTGTCTTCCCTGAGTGTCTCTTAGGGCGGGCTGACGTTGAAATGCGGGGGTTTGGCTGGAAATGAAGGTAGCATGTAGTACCTTCTCCTGGACAGCGGAGGAATTTAGCGGTCTTCCCCATGCCAAGGAACAGCTCTGACACCAGGCAGCTGCGTGGAGGGCGGACCCAATACTCCTCCAACCACTCGGCCCCGTTCCGGAATTCTGAGTGTGCGGAGGTTCCGTCCTCTGTCTGCAGCGCCTGGGATCACCTAGGAGCCCTCCGTTTTTCTTCCACGACTGTCTCTAGTGCGGGCTGCCTGGGAAATGTGGGGTTTAGGCTCTAAATGCAGGTATCATGTAGTGCTTCCCCCTGGACTGGAGAGGTAAGTAGCGGAATTCCCCCTGCCAGGGAACAGCTGTGAAACCAGGCAGCTCCGTGGAGGGCTGCCCCAAACCTCCCCAAACCTCTCCAACTTATTCCGGATATCTGAGTGTGGGTAGGTTCCTTCCTCTGTCTGCAGCGCCTGGGATCTCCTAGGAGCCCTCCGCGTGAATTCCCCGAGTGTCTCCTAGTGCGGGCGCAGAGGAAAGGCGGGGGTTGGGCTGGAAATGCAGGTAGCATCTAGTGCCACCCCCTGGAAAGGGGAGGTATTTAGCGAACTTCCTCCTGACAGGGAACAGCTGTGACACCAGGCAGGTTCCTGGAGGCGGCCCCAATCCTCCCCCACCCACACGTAGGTGTTCCGTAATTCTGAGTGTGTGGAGGTTCCGTCCTCTGTCTGAAGCGCCTGGGATCTCCTCGGAGCCCTCCGCGTGTCTTCCCCGAGTGGCTCCTTGCGCGGGCTGACAGGGAAAATTGGGGGATGTTCTGGAAATGCAGGAAACATGTAGTGCCTCCCCCTGTACAGGGGAGGTAATTAGCGGAATTCCCCCTGCCAGGGAACAGCTGTGACACCAGGCAGCTGCGTGGAGGAAGCCCCCAAACCTCACCCAACCACTCGTAATTGTTCCGTAATTCTGAGTGTGGGGAGGTTCCGTCCTTTGTCTGCAGCGCCTTGGATCTCCTGGGAGCCCTCTGCGTGTCTTCCCCGAGTGACTCCTAATGCGTGATGACGGGGAAAAGCGGGGGTTTGGCTGGAAATGCAGGTAGCATCTAGTTCCTCACACTGGACAGGGGAGGTAAGTAGCGGAATTCCACCTGACAGGGAACAGCTGTGACACCAGGCAGCTGCGTGGAGGTCGGCCCCAATCCTCCCCCACTCACTCGGACGCGTTCCGGGAATCTGAGATTGGGGAGGTTCCGTCCTTTGTCTGCAGCGCCTGGGATCTCCTAGGAGCCCTGCGCGTGTCTTCCCTGAGTGTCTCCTAGGGCGGTCTG
Organism: Camelus ferus; assembly: GCF_009834535.1. Taxonomy (NCBI): domain Eukaryota; kingdom Metazoa; phylum Chordata; class Mammalia; order Artiodactyla; family Camelidae; genus Camelus; species Camelus ferus. The sequence continues at coordinate 307,116 of NC_045725.1, forward strand.
CCGTTGAAATGCGGGGGTTTGGCTGGAAAATAAGGTAGCATGTAGTACCTTCTCCTGGATAGCGGAGGAATTTAGCGGTCTTCCCCATGCCAAGGAACAGCTCTGACACCAGGCATCTGCGTGGAGGGCGGCCCCAATACTCCTCCACCCACTCGGCCGCGTTCCGGAATTCTAAGTGTGGGGAGGTTCCGTCCTCTGTCTGCAGCTCCTGGGATCTCCTAGGAGCCCTCCGTGTGACTTCCCCGATGTCTTCTAGTGCGGGCTGCAGGGGAAAGGCGGGGGTTGGGCTAGAAATGCAGATAGCATCTAGTGCCTCCCTCTGGAAAGGGGAGGTAATTAACGAACTTCCCCCTGACTGGGAACAGCTGTGACACCAGGCAGGTTCGTGGAGGGCCGCCCCAAACCTCCCCCACCCACACGGCCGCGTTCCGGATTTCTGAGTGTGGGGAGTTTCCGTCCTCTGTCTGCAGCGCCTGGGATCTCCTCGGAGCCTTCCGCGTGTCTTCCCCGAGTGGCTCCTAGTGCGGGCTGCCGGGGAAAATTGGGGGATATTCTGGAAATGCAGGAAACATGTAGTGCCTCCCCCTGTACAGGGGAGGTAATTAGCGGAATTCCCCCTGCCAGGGAACAGCTGTGAAACCAGGCAGCTGCGTGGAGGAAGCCCCCAAACCTCACACAACCACTCGTAATTGTTCCGTAATTCTGAGTGTGGGGAGGTTCCGTCCTTTGTCTGCAGCGCCTTGGATCTCCTAGGAGCCCTCCGCGTGTCTTCCCCGAGTGAATCCTAATGCGTGATGACGGGGAAAAGCGGGGGTTTGGCTGGAAATGCAGAAACCATATATTGCCTTCCCCTGGACAGGGGAGGTAATTAGCGAACTTCCCCCTGCCATGGAACAACTGTGACACCAGTCAGCTGCGTGGATGGCGCCCAAAAACTCCCCAACCCACTCGTACCTGTTCCGTAATTCTGAGTGTGTGGAGGTTCCGTCCTCTGTCTGCAGCACCTGGGATCTCCTAAAAGCCCTCCGTGTGTCTTCCCCGAGTGTCTCTAGTGTGGGATGCCGGGAAAAGGCGGGGTTTGGGCTGGAAATGCAGGGTAGCATCTAGTGCCTCCCCCTGGACAGGGGAGGTAATTAGCGGACTTCCCCCAGACAGGGAAAATCTCTGACACAAGGCAGGTGCGTGGAGGATGGCCCCAAACCTCCCCTACCCACTCGGCCGCCTTCCGGATTTCTGAGATAGGGAGGTTCCGTCCTCTGTCTGCAGACCCTGGGATCTCCTAGGAGCCCTCCGCTTGTCTTCCCCGAGTGTCTCCTAGTGCGGGCTGCCGGGGAAAGGCGGGGGTTGGGCTGGAAATTCAGGTAGCATCTAGTTCCTCACACTGGACAGGGGAGGTAAATAGCGGAATTCCCCCGGCCAGGGAACAGCTGTGACACCATGCAGCTGCGTGGAGGGCGGCCCCAATCCTCCCCCACTCACTCGGACGTGTTCCGGAAATCTGAGTTTGGGGAGGTTCCGTCCTCTGTCTACAGTAACTGGGATCTCCGAGGAGCCCTCCGCGTGTATTCCCTGAGTGTCTCCTAGGGCGGGCTGCCGTTGAAATGCGGGGGTTTGGCTGGAAATGAAGGTAGCATGTAGTACATTCCCCTGGAATGCGGAGGAATTTAGCGGACTTCCCCAAGCCAAGGAACAGCTCTGACACCAGGCAGCTGCGTTGAGGGCGGCCCCAATACTCCTCCACCCACTCGGCCGCGTTCCGGAATTCTGAGTGTGGGAGGTTCCTTCCTCTGTCTGCATCGCCTGGGATCACCTAGGAGCCCTCCGTTTGTCTTCCACGATTGTCTCTAGTGCGGGCTGCCTGGGAAATATGGGGGTTAGTCTCTAAATGCAGGTATCATGTAGTGCTTCCCCCTGGACTGGGGAGGTAATTAGCGGAATTCCCCCTGCCAGGGAACAGCTGTGAAACCAGGCAGCTGCGTGGAGGGCTGCCCCAAACCTCCCAAACCTCTCCAACTTATTCCGGATATCTGAGTGAGGGTAGGTTCCTTCCTCTGTCTCCAGCGCCTGGGATCTCCTAGGAGCCCTCCGCGTGAATTCCCCGAGTGTCTCCTAGAGCGGGCTTGCAGAGGAAAGGCGGGGTTTGGGCTGGAAATGCAGGTAGCATCTATTGCCTCCCCATGGAAAGGGGAGGTATTTAGCGAACTTCCCCCTGAAAGGGAACAGCTGTGACACCAGGCAGGTTCGTGGAGGGCGGCCCCAAACTTCCCCCACCCACTCGTAGGTGTTCAGTAATCTGAGTGTGTGGAGGTTCCGTCCTCTGCCTGCAGCGCCTGGGATCTCCTAGAGCCTTCCGCGTGTCTTCCCCGAGTGTCTCTACTGTGGGCTGCCGGGGAATGGCGGGGGTTTGGCTGGAAATGCAGGTAGCATCTAGTTCCTCAACCTGGACATGGGAGGTAAGAAGCGGAATTCCCCCTGCCAGGGAACAGCTGTGACACCAGGCAGCTGTGTGGGGAGCGGCCCCAATCCTCCCCCACTCACTCGGACACGTTCCGGAAATCTGAGTTTGGGGAGGTTCCGTCCTCTATCTGCAGCACCTGGGATCTCCGAGGAGCCCTCCGCGTGTCTTCCCTGAGTGTCTCCTAGGGCGTGCTGCCGTTGAAATGCGGGGGTTTGGCTGGAAATGAAGGTAGCAGGTAGTACATTCCCCTGGAGAGCTGAGGAATTTAGCGGACTTCCCTATGCCAAGGAACAGCTCTGACACCAGGCATCTGCGTGGAGGGCGGCCCCAATACTCCTCCACCCACTCGGCCGCGTTCCGGAATTCTAAGTGTGGGGAGGTTCCGTCCTCTGTCTGCAGCTCCTGGGATCTCCTAGGAGCCCTCCGTGTGACTTCCCCGAGTGTCTTCTAGTGCGGGCTGCAGGGGAAAGGCGGGGGTTGGGCTAGAAATGCAGATAGCATCTAGTGCCTCCCTCTGGAAAGGGGAGGTAATTAACGAACTTCCCCTGACTGGGAACAGCTGTGACACCAGGCAGGTTCGTGGAGGGCCGCCCCAAACCTCCCCCACCCACACGGCCGCGTTCCGGATTTCTGAGTGTGGGGAGTTTCCGTCCTCTGTCTGCAGCGCCTGGGATCTCCTCGGAGCCTTCCGCGTGTCTTCCCCGAGTGGCTCCTAGTGCGGGCTGCCGGGGAAAATTGGGGGATATTCTGGAAATGCAGGAAACATGTAGTGCCTCCCCCTGTACAGGGGAGGTAATTAGCGGAATTCCCCCTGCCAGGGAACAGCTGTGAAACCAGGCAGCTGCGTGGAGGAAGCCCCCAAACCTCACACAACCACTCGTAATTGTTCCGTAATTCTGAGTGTGGGGAGGTTCCGTCCACTGTCTGCAGCACTTGGGATCTCCTAGGATCCCTCCTCGTGTCTTCCCCGAGTGTCTCCTAGTGCGGTCTTCCGGGGATATGCAGGGATTGGGCTGGAAATTCAGGAAGGCTTTAGTGCCTCCCCCTGGACAGGGGAGGAATTTAGCGAACTTCCCCCTGCCAGGGAACAGCTGTTATACCAGGAAGCTTCGTGGAGTGCGGCCCCCAAACCTCCCCGAAACACTCGGCCTCTTTCCGGAATTCTGAGTGTGGGGAGGTTCCGTCCTCTGTCTGCAGCGCCTGGGATCTCCTAGGAGCCCTCCGCGTGTCTTCCCGAGTGTCTGCTATTGCGGGCTGACGGGGAAATTCGGGGGTTGGGCTGGAAATGCAGGTAGCATGTAGTGCCTTCCTCTGGACAGGGGAGGTAATTAGCGGACTTCCCCCTGCCAGGGAACAGCTGTGACACCAGGCAGCTGCGTGGAGGGCGCCCCCAAAACTCCCCAAACCACTGCTACTTATTCCGTTATTCTGAGTGTGGGGAGGTTCCGTCCACTGTCTGCAGCACTTGGGATCTCCTAGGAGCCCTCCGCGTGTCTTCCCAGTGTGTCTCCTAGTGCGGGCTACCGGGGAAAGGCAGGGGTTGTGCTGGAAATGCAGGAAGGCTTTAGTGCCTCCCCTGGACAGGGGAGGAAATTAGCGAAATTCCCCCTGCCAGGGAACAGCTGTTATACCAGGATGCTGCGTGGAAGGTGGCCCCAAACCTACCCCAACCACTCGTAATTGTTCCGTAATTCTGAGTTGGGGAGGTTCCGTCCTATGTCTGCAGTGCCTGGGATTACCAAGTACCCCTCCTCGTGTCTTCCTCGAGTGACTCATGTTGCGGGCTGCCGGGGAAAGGCGGGGATTTGACCGGAAATGCAGGAAGCATGTAGTGCCTCCCCCTGGACAGGGGAGGTAATTAGCGGACTTTCCCCTTCCAAGGAACAGCTGTGAAACCAGGCAGCTGCGTGGAGCGCGGTCCCAAAACTCCCCCAGCCACTCGGCCGCGTTCCGGAATTCTGAATGTGAGGAGGTTCCGTACTCTGTCTGCAGTGCCTGGGATCTCCTAGGGGCCCTCCGCGTGTCTTCCCAGATTCTCTCCTAGTGCGGGCAGCCGGTTAAATGCCGGGGTTGGGATCGAAATGCAGGAAGCATGTAGTGCCTCCCCCTGGACAGGGGAGGTAATTAGTGGACTTCCACCTGCCAGAGAACAGCTGTGAGAAAAGGCAGCTTCGTGGAGGTTGGCCCAATACCTCCCCCAACCACTCGTAATTGTTCCGTAATTCTGAATGTGGGGAGGTTCCTTCCTCTGTCTGCAGCGCCTGGGATCTCCTAGGAGCCTTCTGCTTGTCTTCCCCGAGTGACTCCTAATGCGTGTTTCCGGGGAAAGGCTGGGGTTGGCCTGGAAATGCAGGAAGCATTTAGTGGCTCCCCCTGGATAGGGGAAGTAATTAGCGGACTTCCCCCTGCCAGGGAACAGCTGTGACAAAAGGCCCCTGCGTGGAGGGCGGCTCCAAACCTCCCCCACCCACTCGGCTTCGTTCCGAAATTCTGAGTGTGGGGAGGTTCCGTCCTTTGTCTGCAGCTCCTGGGATCTCCTAGTATCCCTCCGCATTTCTTTCCCGAGTGTCTCCTAGTGCGGGCTGCCGGGGAAATGCGGGGGTTGGGCTGGAAATGCAGGTAGCATCTAGTGCCTCCCCCTGGACAGGGGAGGGTAATTAGCGGACTTCCTCCTGCCAGGGAACACCTGTGACTCCAGGCAGATGCGTGGAGGGCGGCCCCAAACCTCCCAAACCCACTCGGACGCGTTCCGGAATTCTGAGTGTGGGGAGGTTCCGTCCTCTCTCTGCAGAGCCTGGGATCTCCTAGGAGCCTTCCGCGTGTCTTCCCTGAGTGTCTCTTAGTGCGGGCAGCCGGGGAAATGCGGGGGATTGGCTGAAAATGCACGTAGCATCTAGTGCCTCACTCTGTACAGGGTAGGTAATTAGCGGACTTCCCCTGACAGGGAAGAGCTGTGACAACAGGCAGCTGCGTGGAGGTCGACACTAAACCTCCCCCACCCACTCTGCCACGTTCCGGAATTCTGAGTGTGGGGAGGTTCCGTCCTCGGTCTGCAGCACCTAGGATCTTTTAGGAACCCTCCGCGAGTCTTTCCCGAGTGTCTCTTAGTTCGGGCTGCCTGGGAAATTCGGGGGTTCGGCTGGAATTGCAGGTAGCTTGTAGTGCCTTCCCCTGGACAGGGGAGGTAATTAGCGGAATTCCCCCTGCCAGAGAAAAGGTGTGACTCTAGGCAGCTGCGTGGAGGGCGCCCCCAAACCTCCCCAAACCACTCCTACTTATTCCGTAATTCTGAGGGTTGGGAGGTTCCGTCAACTGTCTGCACCACTTGGGATCTCCTAGGAGCCCTCCGCTTGTCTTCCCAAAGTTTCTCCTAGTGCGGGCTGCCTGGGTAATTCGGGGGTTGTGCTGGAAATGCAGGTAGCATTTAGTGCCTTCCCCTGGACAGGGGAAGTATTTAGCATACTTCCCCTGACAGGGAACAGCTGTGACATCAGGCAGCTGCGTGGAGGGCGGCCCAAAACCTCCCCCACTCACTCAGCTTCGTTGCGGAATTCTGAGAGTTGGATGTTCCGTCAAATGTCTGCAGCGCCTGGGATCTCCTAGGAGCCATCCGCGTGTCTTTCACGAGTGACCCCTAGTGCGGTCTGCCGGGGAAAGGCGTGGGTTGTGATGGAAATGCAGGAAGCATAGTGCCTCCACCTGGACAGGGGAGGAAATTAGCGAACTTCCCCCTGCCAGAGTATAGCTGTGACACCAGGCAGCTCCGTGGAGTTTGGCCCCAAACCTACCCGAACCACTCGTAATTGTTCCGTAATTCTGAGTGTGGGGAGGTTCCGTCCTCTGTCTGCAGCGCCTGGGATCTCCTAGGAGCACTCCGCGTGTCTACCCCGAGTGACTCCTAATGCGTGCTGCCGGGGAAATGCGGGAGTTGGGCTGGAAATGCAGGAAGCATTTAGTGCCTCCCCCTGGACAGGGGAGGTAATTAGCGGACTTCCCCCTGCAAGTGAACAGGTGTGACACCAGGCAGCTGCGTGGGAGGCGCCCCAAAATTTCCCCAAACCACTCCTATTTATTCCGTAATTCCGATAGTTGGGAGGTTACTTCCTCTGTCTGCAGCACTTGGGATCTCCTAGGAGCCATCCGCGTGTCTTCCCTTTGTGTCTCCTAGTGCGGGATGCCGGGGAAATGCGTGGTTTGGGCTGGAAATGCAGGTAGAATCTAGTGCCTCCCCCTGGACAGGGGAGGTAATTAGCGGACTTCCCCCTGCCAGGGAACACCTGTGACTCCAGGCAGCTGCGTGGAGGGCGGCCCCAAATCTCCCCCACCCACTCGGCCGCGTTCCGGAATTCTGAGTGTGGGGAGGTTCCGTCCTATGTCTGCAGCTCCTGGGATCTCCTAGGAGCACTCCGATTGTCTTCCCTGAGTGTCTCTTATTGCGGGCTGCCGGGGAAGCGGAGGTTGGGCTGGAAATGCAGGTAGCATCTAGTGCCTCACTTTGGACAGGGGAGGTAATTAGCGGACTTCCCCTGATAAGGAACAGCTGTGAAAAAAAGCAGCTGCGTGGAGGGCGGCCCGAAACCTCCCCCACACTCTCGGCCTCGTTCTGGAATTCTGAGAGTGGGGAGGTTCCGTCCTCGGTCTGCAGCGTCTGGGATCTCCTAGGAGCCCTCCGCGTGTCTTCCCCGAGTGTCTCCTAGTGCGGGCTGCAGAGGAAAGGCGGGGGTTGGGCTGGAAATGCAGGTAGCATCTAGTGCCTCCCCCTGGAAAGGGGAGGTATTTAGCGAACTTCCTCCTGACAGGGAACAGCTGTGACACCAGGCAGGTTCCTGGAGGGCGGCCCAAATCCTCCCCCACCCACACGTAGGTGTTCCATAATTCTGAGTGTGTGGAGGTTCCGTCCTCTGTCTGAAGCGCCTGGGATCTCCTCGGAGCCCTCCGCGTGTCTTCCCCGAGTGGCTCCTAGTGCGGGCTGCCGGGGAAATTTGGGGGATGTTCTGGGTATGCAGGAAACATGTAGTGCCTCCCCCTGTACAGGGGAGGTAATTAGCGGAATTCCCCCTGCCAGGGAACAGCTGTGACACCAGGCAGCTGCGTGGAGGAAGCCCCCAAACCTCACCCAACCACTCGTAATTGTTCCGTAATTCTGAGTGTGGGGAGGTTCCGTCCTTTGTCTGCAGCACCTTGGATCTCCTGGGAGCCCTCTGCGTGTCTTCCCCGAGTGACTCCTAATGCGTGATGACGGGGAAAAGCGGGGGTTTGGCTGGAAATGCAGGTAGCATCTAGTTCCTCACACTGGACAGGGGAGGTAAGTAGCGGAATTCCCCCTGCCAGGGAACAGCTGTGACACCAGGCAGCTGCGTGGAGGTCGGCCCCAATCCTCCCCCACTCACTCGGACGCGTTCCGGGAATCTGAGATTGGGGAGGTTCCGTCCTTTGTCTGCAGCGCCTGGGATCTCCTAGGAGCCCTGCGCGTGTCTTCCCTGAGTGTCTCCTAGGGCGGACTGCCGTTGAAATGCGGGGGTTTGGCTGGAAAATAAAGTAGCATGTAGTACCTTCTCCTGGACAGCGGAGGAATTTAGCGGTCTTCCCCATACCAAGGAACAGCTCTGACACCAGGCAGCTGCGTGGAGGGCGGCCCCAATACTCCTCCACCCACTCGGCCGCGTTCCGGAATTCTAAGTGTGGGGAGGTTCCGTCCTCTGTCTGCAGCTCCTGGGATCTCCTAGGAGCCCTCCGCGTGACTTCCCCGAGTGTCTTCTTGTGCGGGCTGCAGGGGAAAGGCGGGGGTTGGGCTAGAAATGCAGATAGCATCTAGTGCCTCCCTCTGGAAAGGGGAGGTAATTAACGAACTTCCCCCTGACTGGGAACAGCTGTGACACCAGGCAGGTTCGTGGAGGGCCGCCCCAAACCTCCCCCACCCACACGGCCGCGTTCCGGATTTCTGAGTGTGGGGAGATTCCGTCCTCTGTCTGCAGCGCCTGGGATCTCCTCGGAGCCTTCCGCGTGTCTTCCCCGAGTGGCTCCTAGTGCGGGCTGCCGGGGAAAATTGGGGGATGTTCTGGAAATGCAGGAAACATGTAGTGCCTCCCCCTGTACAGGGGAGGTAATTAGCGGAATTCCCCCTGCCAGGGAACAGCTGTGAAACCAGGCAGCTGCGTGGAGGAAGCCCCCAAACCTCACACAACCACTCGTAATTGTTCCGTAATTCTGAGTGTGGGGAGGTTCCGTCCTTTGTCTGCAGCGCCTTGGATCTCCTAGGAGCCCTCCGCGTGTCTTCCCCGAGTGACTCCTAATGCGTGATGACGGGGAAAAGCGGGGGTTTGGCTGGAAATGCAGAAAACATATATTCCCTTCCCCTGGACAGGGGAGGTAATTAGCGAAATTCCCCCTGCCATGGAACAACTGTGACACCAGTCAGCTGCGTGGAGGGCGGCCCCAAACCTCCCCCACCCACTCGGACGCGTTCCGGAATTCTGAGTGTGTGGAGGTTCCGTCCTCTGTCTGCAGCCCCTGGGATCTCCTAGGAGCCCTCCGCTTGTCTTCCCCGAGTGTCTCCTAGTGCGGGCTGCCGGGGAAAGGCGGGGGTTGGGCTGGAAATTCAGGTAGCATCTAGTTCCTCACACTGGACAGGGGAGGTAAATAGCGGAATTCCCCCGGCCAGGGAACAGCTGTGACACCAGGCAGCTGCGTGGAGGGCGGCCCCAATCCTCCCCCACTCACTCGGACGTGTTCCGGAAATCTGAGTTTGGGGAGGTTCCGTCCTCTGTCTACAGTAACTGGGATCTCCGAGGAGCCCTCCGCGTGTATTCCCTGAGTGTCTCCTAGGGCGGGCTGCCGTTGAAATGCGGGGGTTTGGCTGGAAATGAAGGTAGCATGTAGTACATTCCCCTGGACTGCGGAGGAATTTAGCGGACTTCCCCAAGCCAAGGAACAGCTCTGACACCAGGCAGCTGCGTTGAGGGCGGCCCCAATACTCCTCCACACACTCGGCCGCGTTCCGGAATTCTGAGTGTGGGGAGGTTCCTTCCTCTGTCTGCATCGCCTGGGATCACCTAGGAGCCCTCCGTTTGTCTTCCACGATTGTCTCTAGTGCGGGCTACCTGGGAAATATGGGGGTTAGTCTCTAAATGCAGGTATCATGTAGTGCTTCCCCCTGGACTGGGGAGGTAATTAGCGGAATTCCCCCTGCCAGGGAACAGCTGTGAAACCAGGCAGCTGCGTGGAGGGCTGCCCCAAACCTCCCCAAACCTCTCCAACTTATTCCGGATATCTGAGTGTGGGTAGGTTCCTTCCTCTGTCTGCAGCGCCTGGGATCTCCTAGGAGCCCTCCGCGTGAATTCCCCGAGTGTCTCCTAGAGCGGGCTGCAGAGGAAAGGCGGGGTTTGGGCTGGAAATGCAGGTAGCATCTAGTGCCTCCCCCTGGAAAGGGGAGGTATTTAGCGAACTTCCCCCTGACAGGGAACAGCTGTGACACCAGGCAGGTTCGTGGAGGGCGGCCACAAACTTCCCCCACCCACTCGTAGGTTTTCAGTAATTCTGAGTGTGTGGAGGTTCCGTCCTCTGCCTGCAGCGCCTGGGATCTCCTAAGAGCCTTCCGCGTGTCTTCCCTGAGTGTCTCTACTGTGGGCTGCCGGGGAATGGCGTGGGTTTGGTTGGAAATGCAGGTAGCATCTAGTTCCTCAACCTGGACATGGGAGGTAAGAAGCGGAATTCCCCCTGCCAGGGAACAGCTGTGACACCAGGCAGCTGCGTGGGGAGCGGCCCCAATCCTCCCCCACTCACTCGGACACGTTCCGGAAATCTGAGTTTGGGGAGGTTCCGTCCTCTGTCTGCAGCACCTGGGATCTCCGAGGAGCCCTCCGCGTGTCTTCCCTGAGTGTATCCTAGGGCGTGCTGCCGTTGAAATGCGGGGGTTTGGCTGGAAATGAAGGTAGCATGTAGTATATTCCCCTGGACAGCTGAGGAATTTAGCGGACTTCTCTATGCCAAGGAACAGCTCTGACACCAGGCAGCTGCGTGGAGGGCGGCCCCAACACTCCTCAACCCACTCGGCCGCGTTCCGGATTTCTGAGTGTGGGGAGGTTCCGTCCTCTGTCTGCAGCGCCTGGGATCACCTAGGAGCCCTCCGTTGTCTTCCACAAGTGTCTCTAGTGCGGGCTGCCTGGGAAATGTGGGGGTTAGGCTTTAAATGCAGGTATCATGTAGTGCTTCCCCCTGGACTGGGGAGGTAATTAGCGGAATTCCCCCTGCCAGGGAACAGCTGTGATACCAGGCAGCTGCGTGGAGGGCGCCCCCAAACCTCCCCAATCCACTCTACTTATTCCCTAATTCTGAGTGTGGGGAGGTTCCGTCTTCTGTCTGCAGTTCTTGGGATCCCCTAGGAGCCGTCCGCGTGTCTTCCCTGAGTGTCTCCTAGGGCTGGCTGCCGTTGAAAGACGGGGGTTGGTCTGGAAAAGAAGGTAGCATGCAGTACCTTTCCCTGGACAGCGGAGGAATTTAGCGGACTTCCCCATGCCAAGGAACAGCTCTAACAACCGGCAGCTATGTGGAGGGCGGCCCCAATTCTCCTCCACCCCCTAGGCCGCGTTCCGGAATTCTGATTGTGGGGAGGTTCCGTCCTCTGTCTGCAGCGCCTGGGATCTCCTAGGAGCCCTCCGCGTGTCTTCCCGGAGTGTCTCCTAGGGCGGGCTGCCGGGGAAAGGCGGGGGTTGGCCGGGAAATGCAGGTAGCATCTAGTTCCTCACACTGGACAAGGGAGGTAATTAGCGGAATTCCCCCTGCCAGGGAACAGCTGTGACACCAGGCAGCAGCGTGGAGGGCGGCCCCAAACCTCCCCAAACCTCTCCTACTTATTCCGGATATCTGAATGTGGGGATGTTCCGTCCTCTGTCTGCAGCGCCTGGGATCTCCTCGGACCCCTCCGCGTGTCTTCCCCGAGTGGCTCCTAGTGCGGGCTGCTGGGGAAATGCGGGGGTTGTGCTGGAAATGCAGGAACCATGTAGTGCCTCCCCCTGTAAAGGGGAGGTAATTAGCGGACTTCCCCCTGCCAGGGAACAGCTGTGACACCAGGCAGCTGCGTGGAGTGAGCCACCAAACCTCACCCAACCACTCGTAATTGTTCCATAATTCTGAGTGTGGGGAGGTTCCGTCCTCTGTCTGCAGCGCCTGGGATCTCCTAGGAGCCCTCCGCGTGTCTTCCCTGAGTGTCTCCTAGGGCGGGCTTCCGTTGAAAGGCGGGGGTAGGGCTGGAAATGATGGTAGCATGAAGTACATTCCCCTGGACCGCGGAGGAATTTAGCGGACTTCGCCCTGCAAAGGAACAGCTGTGAAACCAGGCAGCTGCTTGGAGGGCGGCCTTAAACCTCCCCCACCCACTCGGCCGCGTTCCGGAATTCTGAGTTTGGGGAGGTTCCGTCCTCTGTCTGCAGCGCATGGGATCTCCTAGGAGAAATCCGCATATTTTCCCGATTGTCTCATAGTGCGGGCTACATGGGAAAGTCGGGGGAAGGGCTGGAAATTCACGTAGCATGTAGTGCCTCCCCCTGGACAGGGGAGGTAATTAGCTGACTTCCCCCTGACAGAGAACAGCTGTGACACAAGGCAGGTGCGTGGAGGGCGGCCCTAAACCTTCCCCACCCATTCGGCCGCGTTCCGGATTTCTGAGTTGGGGAGGTTCCGTCCTCTGACTGCAGGTCCTGGGATCTCCTAGGAGCCCTCCGCGTTTCTTCCCCGAGTGTCTGCTATTGCGGGCTTCCGGGGAAAGGCAGGGTTAGGGCTGGAAATGCAGGAACAATGTAGTGCCTCCCCCTGGACAATGGAGGTAATTAGCGGACTTCCCTCTTTCAGGTAACAGCTGTGACAACAGGCAGATGCGTGGAGGGCGGCTCCAATCCTACCCCACCCACTCGGCCGCGTTCCGTAACTCTGAGTGTGGGGAAGTTCCGTCCTATGTCTGCAGCACCTGGGATCTCCTAGGAGCCCTCGGCGTGTCTTCAAAGAGTTTCTCTAGTGCGGGCAGCCGAGGAAAGGCGGGGGTTGTTGTGGAAATGCAGGTAGCATCTAGTTCCTCACCCTGGACTGGGGACATAATTAGCGGAATTCCCCCTGCCAGGGAACAGCTGTGACAAGAGGTAGCTGCGTGGGGGGCGCCCCCAAACCTCCCCAAACCACTCATTCTTATTCCGTAATTCTGAGTGTGGGGAGGTTCCGCCTTCTGTCTGCAGCTCTTGGGATCTACTAGGAGCCCTCCACGTGTCTTCCCTGAGTGTCTCCTAGGGCGGGCTGCCATTGAAAGGCGGGGGTTGGGCTGGAAATTAAGGTAGCATTAGTGCCTCCCCCTGGACAGCGGAGGATTTAGCGGACTTCCCCCTGCAAAGGAACAGCTGTGACACCAGGCAGCTGCGTGGTGGGCGGCCCCAAACCTCCCCAAACCTCTCCTACTTATTCCGGATATCTGAGTGTGGGGAGGTTCCGTCCTCTGTCTGCAGCGCCTGGGATCTCCTAGGAGCCCTCCGCGTGACTTCCCCGAATGTCTCCTTGTGCGGGCTGCAGGGGAAAGGCAGGGGTTGGCCTGGAAATGCAGGTAGCATCTAGTGCCTTCCCCTGGACAGGGGAGGTAATTAGCGTACTTCCCCCTGAGAGGGAACAGCTGTGACACCAGGCAGGTGCGTGGAGGGCGGCCCCAAACCTCCCCCACCCACTCGGACGCGTTCCGGAATTCGGAGTGTGTGGAGGTTCCGTCCTTTGTCTGCAGCCCCTGGGATCTCCTAGGAGAAATCCGCATATTTTCCCGATTGTCTCATAGTGCGGGCTACATGGGAAAGTCGGGGGAAGGGCTGGAAATTCACGTAGCATGTAGTGCCTCCCCCTGGACAGGGGAGGTAATTAGCTGACTTCCCCCTGACAGAGAACAGCTGTGACACAAGGCAGGTGCGTGGAGGGCGGCCCTAAACCTTCCCCACCCATTCGGCCGCGTTCCGGATTTCTGAGTTGGGGAGGTTCCGTCCTCTGACTGCAGGTCCTGGGATCTCCTAGGAGCCCTCCGCGTTTCTTCCCCGAGTGTCTGCTATTGCGGGCTTCCGGGGAAAGGCAGGGTTAGGGCTGGAAATGCAGGAACAATGTAGTGCCTCCCCCTGGACAATGGAGGTAATTAGCGGACTTCCCTCTTTCAGGTAACAGCTGTGACAACAGGCAGATGCGTGGAGGGCGGCTCCAATCCTACCCCACCCACTCGGCCGCGTTCCGTAACTCTGAGTGTGGGGAAGTTCCGTCCTATGTCTGCAGCACCTGGGATCTCCTAGGAGCCCTCGGCGTGTCTTCAAAGAGTTTCTCTAGTGCGGGCAGCCGAGGAAAGGCGGGGGTTGTTGTGGAAATGCAGGTAGCATCTAGTTCCTCACCCTGGACTGGGGACATAATTAGCGGAATTCCCCCTGCCAGGGAACAGCTGTGACAAGAGGTAGCTGCGTGGGGGGCGCCCCCAAACCTCCCCAAACCACTCATTCTTATTCCGTAATTCTGAGTGTGGGGAGGTTCCGCCTTCTGTCTGCAGCTCTTGGGATCTACTAGGAGCCCTCCACGTGTCTTCCCTGAGTGTCTCCTAGGGCGGGCTGCCATTGAAAGGCGGGGGTTGGGCTGGAAATTAAGGTAGCATTAGTGCCTCCCCCTGGACAGCGGAGGATTTAGCGGACTTCCCCCTGCAAAGGAACAGCTGTGACACCAGGCAGCTGCGTGGTGGGCGGCCCCAAACCTCCCCAAACCTCTCCTACTTATTCCGGATATCTGAGTGTGGGGAGGTTCCGTCCTCTGTCTGCAGCGCGTGGGATCTACTAGGAGCCCTCCGCATGCTTTCCCAGGGTGTCTCTTAGTGCGGGCTGCAGGGGAAAAGTGGGGGTTGTGCTGGAAATGCAGGAGACATGTAGTGCTACCACCTGTACAGGGGATGTAATTAGCGGACTTCCCCCTGCCAGGGAATAGCTGTGACACCAGACAGCTGCGTGGAGGGCGCCCAAAACCTCCCCAAACAACTCGTACGTGTTCCGTAATTCTGAGTTTGTGGAGGTTCTGTCCTCTGCCTGCAGCGCCTGGGATCTCCTAAGAGCCCTCCGCGTGTCTTCCACGAGTGTCTATAGTGTGGGCAGCCGGGGAAAGGCGGGGGTTTGGCTGGAAATGCAGGTAGCATGTAGTGCCTCCCCCTGGACTGGGGAGGTAATTAGCGGACTTCCCCTTGCCAGGGATCAGCTCTGACAACAGGCAGCTGCGTGGAAGGCGGCCCCAATACTCCTCCACCCATTCGGCCGCGTTCCGGAATTCTGAGTGTGTGGAGGTTCCGTCCTTTGTCTGCAGCCCCTGGGATCTCCTAGGAGCCCTCCGCGTGTCTTCCCCGAGTGACTCATAATGCGTGCTGACGGGGAAAGGCGGGGGTTTGGCTGGAAATGCAGAAACCATGAAGTGCCTTCCCCTGGACAGGGGTGGTAATTAGCGAAATTCCCCCTGCCAGGGAACAACTGTGACACCAGGTAGCTGCGTGGAGGGCGCCCAAAATCTCCCGAAACCACTCGTACGTGTTCCGTAATTCTGAGCGTGTGGAGGTTCCGTCCTCTGTCTGCAGCGACTGGGATTTCCTAAGAGCCCTCCGCGTGTCTTCCCCGAGTGTCTCTAGTGTGGGCTGCCGGGGAAAGGCCTGGGTTTGTCTGGAAATGCAGGTAGCATGTAATGCCGCCCCCTGGACTGGGGAGTTAATTAGCGGACTTCCCCCAGCCAGGGAACAGCTGTGACACCAGGCAGCTGAGTGGAGGGCGGTCCAAAACCTCCCCCTCCCACTCCGTCGCGTTCCGGATTTCTGAGTGTGGGGAGGTTCCGTTCTCTGTCTACAGCACCTGGGATCTCCTAGGAGCCATCCGCGTGTCTTCCCCGAGTGTTTCATAGTGCGGGCTGCCAGGGAAAGGCGGGGGTGAGGCTGTAAATGCAGTTAGCATTTAGTGCTTCCCCCTGGACTGGGGAGGTAATTAGCAAAATTCCGCCTGCCAGGGAACATCTGTGACACCAGGCAGCTGCGTGGAGGGCGTCCCCAATTTTCCCCCACCCACTCGGTCGCGTTCCGGAAATCTGAGGGTGGGGAGGTTCCGTCATCTGCCTGCAGCGCCTAGGATCTCCTAGGATGCCTCCGCGTGTCTTCCCCGATTGTCTCCTAGTGTGGGCTGCCGGGGAAAGTCGGGGGATGGGCTGTAAATGCAGGTAGCATGTAGTGCATCCCCCTGGAAAGGGGAGGTAATTAGCGGACTTCCCCCTGACAGGGAACAGCTGTGACACCAGGCAGCTGAGTGGAGGGCGGCCCCAATCCTCCCCCACCCAATCGGCCGCGTTCCGGATTTCTGATTTGGGGAGGTTCAGACCTCTGTCTGCAGCGCCTGGGATCTCCTAGGAGCCCTCCGCGTGTCTTCCCGGAGTGGCTCTTAGTGTGGGCTGCCGGGGAAAGGTGGAGGTTACTCTGGAAATGCAGGAAACACGTAGTGCCTCCCCCTGGACAGGGGAGGTATTTAGCGGACTTCCTCCTGACAGGGAACAGCTGTGACACCAGACAGCTGCGTGGAGGGCGCCCCCAAACCTCCCCAAACCACTCCTACTTATTCCGTAATTCTGAGTGTGGGGAGGTTCCGTCCTCTGTCTGCAGCTCTTGGGATCTCCAAGAGCCTTCCGCGTGTCTTCACTGAGTGTTTCCTAGTGCGGGCTGCCGGGGAAATGCAGGGTTTGGGCTGGAAATGCAGGTAGCATCTAGTGCCTCCTCCTGGACAGGGGAGGAAATTAGCGGACTTCCCCCTAATAGGGAACAGCTCTGACACAAGGCAGCTGCGTGGAGGACGGCCCCAAACCTCCCCCACCCACTCGGCCGCGTTCCGGATTTCTGAGCTGGGGAGGTTCCGACCTCTGTCTGCAGCCCCTGGGATCTCCTAGGAGCCCTCCGCGTGTCTTCCCCGAGTGTCTCCTAGTGCGGGCTGCCGCGGAAAGCGGGGGTTGGGCTGGAAATGCAGGTAGCATCTAGTTCCTCACCCTGGACAGGTGAGATAATTAGCGGACATCCCCCTGACAGGGAACAGCTGTGACACCAGGCAGATGCGTGGATGTCGGCACAATTCCTCCCCCACCCACTCAGACGCGTTCCGGAAATGTGAGTTTGGGGAGGTTCTGTCCTCTGTCTGCAGCGCCTGGGATCTCCTAGGAGCCCTCCGCGTGTCTTCCCTCAGTGTCTCTTAGGGCGGGCTGTCGTTGAAAGCCTGGGGTTGTGCTGGAAAAGAAGGTAGCATGTAGTACCTTCCCCTGGACAGCGGAGGAATTTAGCGGACTTCCCCATGCCAAGGAACAGCTCTGACACCAGGCAGCTGCGTGGAGGACGGCCCCAATACTCCTCCACCCACTAGGGCGCGTTCCGAATTTCTGAGTGTGGCGAGGTTCCATCCTCTGTCTGCAGCGCCTTGGATCTCCTAGGAGCCCTACGCGTGTCTTCCCGGAGTGTATCCTAGTGCGTTCTGCCGGGGAAAGGCGGGGGTTGGGCTGGAAATGCAGGTAGAATCTAGTGCATCCACCTGGACAGATCAGGTAATTAACGGAATTCCCCCTGCCAGGGAACACCTGTGACACAAGGCAGCAGCGTGGAGGGCAGCCCCAAATCTCCCCCACCCACTAGGCCGTGTTCTGGAATTCTGAGTGTGGCGAGGTTCCGTCCTCTGTCTGCAGCGCCTGGGATCTCCTAGGAGCCCTCCGCGTGTCTTCCCCGAGTGTCTCCTAGTGCGTTCTGCCGGGGAAAGGCGGGGGTTGGGCTGGAAATGCAGGTAGAATCTAGAGCCTCCCCCTGGACTGATGAGGTAATTAGCGGACTTCCCCTGCTAGGGAACACCTGTGACACCAGGCTGCTGCATGGAGCGCGGCCAAAAACCTCCCCAAACCACTCGGCTGCGTTCCGGATTCTGAGGGTGGCGAGGTTCCGTCCTCTGTCTGCAGCGACTGGGAACTCCTAGGAGCCCTCCGCGTGTCTTCCCCGAGTGTCTGCTTGTGAGGGCTGACGGGGAAAGACGGGGTTTGGGCTGGAATGCAGGTAGCATGTAGTGCGTCCCCCTGGACAGATCAGGTAATTAGCGGAATTCCCCCTGCAAGGGAACACCTGTGACAACAGTCAGCTCCCTTGAGGGCGGCTCAAAATATCCCACACCCAATCGGCCGCGTTCCGTAACTCTGAACGTGGGGAGGTTCCGTCCTCTCTCTGCAGCGTCTGGGATCTCCTAGGAGCCCTCCGCGTGTCTTCCCCGAGTGTCTCCTATTGCGGGCTGCCAGGGAAAGGCGGGGGTTGGTCTAGAAATGCAGGAACCACGTAGTGCCTCCCCCTGGACAGGGGAGGTTATTAGCGGAATTCCAACTGCCAGGGAACAGCTGTGACACTAGGCAGCTGCGTGAATGTCGGCCCCATACCTCCCCCACCCACTCGGGCGCGTTCCGGAATTCTGAGTGTGGCGAGGTTCCGTCCTCTGTCTGCAGAGCCTTGGATCTCCTAGGAGCCTTCCGCATGTCTTCCCCGATTGTACCCTAGTGCGGGCTGCCAGGGAAAGGCGGGGGTTGGGCTGGAAATGCAGGTAGAATCTTGTGCCTCCCCCTGGACAGATCAGGTAATCAGCGGACTTTCCCTTGCCAGGGAACACAATGACCCCAGGCAGATGCGTGGAGGGCGGCCCCAAACATCCCACACCCACACGGCCGCGTTCCAAATTTCTGAGTGTGGCGAGGTTCCATCCTCTGTCTGCAGCGCCTTGGATCTCCTAGGAGCCCTACGCGTGTCTTCCCCGAGTGTCTCCTATTGCGGGCTGCCAGGGAAAGGCGGGGGTTGGGCTGGAAATGCAGGTAGGATGTAGTGCCTACACCTGGACTGGGGAGGTAATTAGCGGACTTCCCCCTGCCAGGGAACAGCTGTGACACCAGGCAGGTGCGTCGAGGGCGGCCCCAATATTTCCCCAACCACTCGGCCGCGTTCCGGAAATCTGAGTGTGGGGAGGTTTCGTCCTCTGTCTGCAGCGCCTGGGATCTCCTAGGAGCCCTCCGCGTGTCTTCCCCGAGTGGCTCTTATTGAGGGCTTCCGTGAAAAGGCGGGGGTTGGTCTAGAAATGCAGGAACCACGTAGTGCCTCCCCCTGGACAGGGGAGGTTATTAGCGGAATTCCAACTGCCAGGGAACAGCTGTGACACTAGGCAGCTGCGTGAATGTCGGCCCCATACCTCCCCCACTCACTCGGGCGCGTTCCGGAATTCTGAGTGTGGCGAGGTTCCGTCCTCTGTCTGCAGAGCCTTGGATCTCCTAGGAGCCTTCCGCATGTCTTCCCCGATTGTACCCTAGTGCGGGCTGTCAGGGAAAGGCGGGGGTTGGGCTGGAAATGCATGTAGAATCTTGTGCCTCCCCCTGGACAGATCAGGTAATCAGCGGACTTTCCCTTGCCAGGGAACACAATGACCCCAGGCAGATGCGTGGAGGGCGGCCCCAAACATCCCACACCCACACGGCCGCGTTCCAAATTTCTGAGTGTGGCGAGGTTCCATCCTCTGTCTGCAGCGCCTTGGATCTCCTAGGAGCCCTCCGCGTGTCTTCCCGGAGTGTATCCTAGTGCGGGCTGCCGGGGAAATTCGGGGGTTTGGCTGAAAATGCAGGTAGCATCTAGTGCATCCACCTGGACAGATCAGGTAATTAACGGAATTCCCCCTGCCAGGGAACACCTGTGACACCAGGCAGCAGCGTGGAGGGCAGCCCCAAACCTCCCCCACCCACTAGGCCGCGTTCTGGAATTCTGAGTGTGGCGAGGTTCCGTCCTCTGTCTGCAGTGCCTGGGATCTCCTAGGAGCCCTCCGCGTGTCTTCCCCTAGTGTCTCCTAGTGCGGGCTGCCGGGGAAAGGCGGGGGTGGGGCTGGAAATGCAGGTAGCATCTAGTTCCTCACACTGGACAGGGGAGGTAAGTAGCGGAATTCCCCCTGCCAGGGAACAGCTGTGAAACCAGGCAGCTGCGTGGAGGGCGGCCCCAATCCTCCCCCACTCACTCGGACGCTTTCCGGGAATCTGAGTTTGGGGAGGTTCCGTCCTTTGTCTGCAGCGCCTGAAATCTCCTAGGAGCCCTGCGCGTGTCTTCCCTGAGTGTCTCTTAGGGCGGGCTGACGTTGAAATGCGGGGGTTTGGCTGGAAATGAAGGTAGCATGTAGTACCTTCTCCTGGACAGCGGAGGAATTTAGCGGTCTTCCCCATGCCAAGGAACAGCTCTGACACCAGGCAGCTGCGTGGAGGGCGGACCCAATACTCCTCCAACCACTCGGCCCCGTTCCGGAATTCTGAGTGTGCGGAGGTTCCGTCCTCTGTCTGCAGCGCCTGGGATCACCTAGGAGCCCTCCGTTTTTCTTCCACGACTGTCTCTAGTGCGGGCTGCCTGGGAAATGTGGGGTTTAGGCTCTAAATGCAGGTATCATGTAGTGCTTCCCCCTGGACTGGAGAGGTAAGTAGCGGAATTCCCCCTGCCAGGGAACAGCTGTGAAACCAGGCAGCTCCGTGGAGGGCTGCCCCAAACCTCCCCAAACCTCTCCAACTTATTCCGGATATCTGAGTGTGGGTAGGTTCCTTCCTCTGTCTGCAGCGCCTGGGATCTCCTAGGAGCCCTCCGCGTGAATTCCCCGAGTGTCTCCTAGTGCGGGCGCAGAGGAAAGGCGGGGGTTGGGCTGGAAATGCAGGTAGCATCTAGTGCCACCCCCTGGAAAGGGGAGGTATTTAGCGAACTTCCTCCTGACAGGGAACAGCTGTGACACCAGGCAGGTTCCTGGAGGCGGCCCCAATCCTCCCCCACCCACACGTAGGTGTTCCGTAATTCTGAGTGTGTGGAGGTTCCGTCCTCTGTCTGAAGCGCCTGGGATCTCCTCGGAGCCCTCCGCGTGTCTTCCCCGAGTGGCTCCTTGCGCGGGCTGACAGGGAAAATTGGGGGATGTTCTGGAAATGCAGGAAACATGTAGTGCCTCCCCCTGTACAGGGGAGGTAATTAGCGGAATTCCCCCTGCCAGGGAACAGCTGTGACACCAGGCAGCTGCGTGGAGGAAGCCCCCAAACCTCACCCAACCACTCGTAATTGTTCCGTAATTCTGAGTGTGGGGAGGTTCCGTCCTTTGTCTGCAGCGCCTTGGATCTCCTGGGAGCCCTCTGCGTGTCTTCCCCGAGTGACTCCTAATGCGTGATGACGGGGAAAAGCGGGGGTTTGGCTGGAAATGCAGGTAGCATCTAGTTCCTCACACTGGACAGGGGAGGTAAGTAGCGGAATTCCACCTGACAGGGAACAGCTGTGACACCAGGCAGCTGCGTGGAGGTCGGCCCCAATCCTCCCCCACTCACTCGGACGCGTTCCGGGAATCTGAGATTGGGGAGGTTCCGTCCTTTGTCTGCAGCGCCTGGGATCTCCTAGGAGCCCTGCGCGTGTCTTCCCTGAGTGTCTCCTAGGGCGGTCTGCCGTTGAAATGCGGGGGTTTGGCTGGAAAATAAGGTAGCATGTAGTACCTTCTCCTGGACAGCGGAGGAATTTAGCGGTCTTCCCCATGCCAAGGAACAGCTCTGACACCAGGCATCTGCGTGGAGGGCGGCCCCAATACTCCTCCACCCACTCGGCCGCGTTCCGGAATTCTAAGTGTGGGGAGGTTCCGTCCTCTGTCTGCAGCTCCTGGGATCTCCTAGGAGCCCTCCGTGTGACTTCCCCGAGTGTCTTCTAGTGCGGGCTGCAGGGGAAAGGCGGGGGTTGGGCTAGAAATGCAGATAGCATCTAGTGCCTCCCTCTGGAAAGGGGAGGTAATTAACGAACTTCCCCCTGACTGGGAACAGCTGTGACACCAGGCAGGTTCGTGGAGGGCCGCCCCAAACCTCCCCCACCCACACGGCCGCGTTCCGGATTTCTGAGTGTGGGGAGTTTCCGTCCTCTGTCTGCAGCGCCTGGGATCTCCTCGGAGCCTTCCGCGTGTCTTCCCCGAGTGGCTCCTAGTGCGGGCTGCCGGGGAAAATTGGGGGATATTCTGGAAATGCAGGAAACATGTAGTGCCTCCCCCTGTACAGGGGAGGTAATTAGCGGAATTCCCCCTGCCAGGGAACAGCTGTGAAACCAGGCAGCTGCGTGGAGGAAGCCCCCAAACCTCACACAACCACTCGTAATTGTTCCGTAATTCTGAGTGTGGGGAGGTTCCGTCCTTTGTCTGCAGCGCCTTGGATCTCCTAGGAGCCCTCCGCGTGTCTTCCCCGAGTGAATCCTAATGCGTGATGACGGGGAAAAGCGGGGGTTTGGCTGGAAATGCAGAAACCATATATTGCCTTCCCCTGGACAGGGGAGGTAATTAGCGAACTTCCCCCTGCCATGGAACAACTGTGACACCAGTCAGCTGCGTGGATGGCGCCCAAAAACTCCCCAACCCACTCGTACCTGTTCCGTAATTCTGAGTGTGTGGAGGTTCCGTCCTCTGTCTGCAGCACCTGGGATCTCCTAAAAGCCCTCCGTGTGTCTTCCCCGAGTGTCTCTAGTGTGGGATGCCGGGAAAAGGCGGGGTTTGGGCTGGAAATGCAGGTAGCATCTAGTGCCTCCCCCTGGACAGGGGAGGTAATTAGCGGACTTCCCCCAGACAGGGAAAATCTCTGACACAAGGCAGGTGCGTGGAGGATGGCCCCAAACCTCCCCTACCCACTCGGCCGCCTTCCGGATTTCTGAGATAGGGAGGTTCCGTCCTCTGTCTGCAGACCCTGGGATCTCCTAGGAGCCCTCCGCTTGTCTTCCCCGAGTGTCTCCTAGTGCGGGCTGCCGGGGAAAGGCGGGGGTTGGGCTGGAAATTCAGGTAGCATCTAGTTCCTCACACTGGACAGGGGAGGTAAATAGCGGAATTCCCCCGGCCAGGGAACAGCTGTGACACCATGCAGCTGCGTGGAGGGCGGCCCCAATCCTCCCCCACTCACTCGGACGTGTTCCGGAAATCTGAGTTTGGGGAGGTTCCGTCCTCTGTCTACAGTAACTGGGATCTCCGAGGAGCCCTCCGCGTGTATTCCCTGAGTGTCTCCTAGGGCGGGCTGCCGTTGAAATGCGGGGGTTTGGCTGGAAATGAAGGTAGCATGTAGTACATTCCCCTGGAATGCGGAGGAATTTAGCGGACTTCCCCAAGCCAAGGAACAGCTCTGACACCAGGCAGCTGCGTTGAGGGCGGCCCCAATACTCCTCCACCCACTCGGCCGCGTTCCGGAATTCTGAGTGTGGGGAGGTTCCTTCCTCTGTCTGCATCGCCTGGGATCACCTAGGAGCCCTCCGTTTGTCTTCCACGATTGTCTCTAGTGCGGGCTGCCTGGGAAATATGGGGGTTAGTCTCTAAATGCAGGTATCATGTAGTGCTTCCCCCTGGACTGGGGAGGTAATTAGCGGAATTCCCCCTGCCAGGGAACAGCTGTGAAACCAGGCAGCTGCGTGGAGGGCTGCCCCAAACCTCCCCAAACCTCTCCAACTTATTCCGGATATCTGAGTGAGGGTAGGTTCCTTCCTCTGTCTCCAGCGCCTGGGATCTCCTAGGAGCCCTCCGCGTGAATTCCCCGAGTGTCTCCTAGAGCGGGCTGCAGAGGAAAGGCGGGGTTTGGGCTGGAAATGCAGGTAGCATCTATTGCCTCCCCATGGAAAGGGGAGGTATTTAGCGAACTTCCCCCTGAAAGGGAACAGCTGTGACACCAGGCAGGTTCGTGGAGGGCGGCCCCAAACTTCCCCCACCCACTCGTAGGTGTTCAGTAATTCTGAGTGTGTGGAGGTTCCGTCCTCTGCCTGCAGCGCCTGGGATCTCCTAAGAGCCTTCCGCGTGTCTTCCCCGAGTGTGTCTACTGTGGGCTGCCGGGGAATGGCGGGGGTTTGGCTGGAAATGCAGGTAGCATCTAGTTCCTCAACCTGGACATGGGAGGTAAGAAGCGGAATTCCCCCTGCCAGGGAACAGCTGTGACACCAGGCAGCTGTGTGGGGAGCGGCCCCAATCCTCCCCCACTCACTCGGACACGTTCCGGAAATCTGAGTTTGGGGAGGTTCCGTCCTCTATCTGCAGCACCTGGGATCTCCGAGGAGCCCTCCGCGTGTCTTCCCTGAGTGTCTCCTAGGGCGTGCTGCCGTTGAAATGCGGGGGTTTGGCTGGAAATGAAGGTAGCAGGTAGTACATTCCCCTGGAGAGCTGAGGAATTTAGCGGACTTCCCTATGCCAAGGAACAGCTCTGACACCAGGCATCTGCGTGGAGGGCGGCCCCAATACTCCTCCACCCACTCGGCCGCGTTCCGGAATTCTAAGTGTGGGGAGGTTCCGTCCTCTGTCTGCAGCTCCTGGGATCTCCTAGGAGCCCTCCGTGTGACTTCCCCGAGTGTCTTCTAGTGCGGGCTGCAGGGGAAAGGCGGGGGTTGGGCTAGAAATGCAGATAGCATCTAGTGCCTCCCTCTGGAAAGGGGAGGTAATTAACGAACTTCCCCCTGACTGGGAACAGCTGTGACACCAGGCAGGTTCGTGGAGGGCCGCCCCAAACCTCCCCCACCCACACGGCCGCGTTCCGGATTTCTGAGTGTGGGGAGTTTCCGTCCTCTGTCTGCAGCGCCTGGGATCTCCTCGGAGCCTTCCGCGTGTCTTCCCCGAGTGGCTCCTAGTGCGGGCTGCCGGGGAAAATTGGGGGATATTCTGGAAATGCAGGAAACATGTAGTGCCTCCCCCTGTACAGGGGAGGTAATTAGCGGAATTCCCCCTGCCAGGGAACAGCTGTGAAACCAGGCAGCTGCGTGGAGGAAGCCCCCAAACCTCACACAACCACTCGTAATTGTTCCGTAATTCTGAGTGTGGGGAGGTTCCGTCCACTGTCTGCAGCACTTGGGATCTCCTAGGATCCCTCCTCGTGTCTTCCCCGAGTGTCTCCTAGTGCGGTCTTCCGGGGATATGCAGGGATTGGGCTGGAAATTCAGGAAGGCTTTAGTGCCTCCCCCTGGACAGGGGAGGAATTTAGCGAACTTCCCCCTGCCAGGGAACAGCTGTTATACCAGGAAGCTTCGTGGAGTGCGGCCCCAAACCTCCCCGAAACACTCGGCCTCTTTCCGGAATTCTGAGTGTGGGGAGGTTCCGTCCTCTGTCTGCAGCGCCTGGGATCTCCTAGGAGCCCTCCGCGTGTCTTCCCCGAGTGTCTGCTATTGCGGGCTGACGGGGAAATTCGGGGGTTGGGCTGGAAATGCAGGTAGCATGTAGTGCCTTCCTCTGGACAGGGGAGGTAATTAGCGGACTTCCCCCTGCCAGGGAACAGCTGTGACACCAGGCAGCTGCGTGGAGGGCGCCCCCAAAACTCCCCAAACCACTGCTACTTATTCCGTTATTCTGAGTGTGGGGAGGTTCCGTCCACTGTCTGCAGCACTTGGGATCTCCTAGGAGCCCTCCGCGTGTCTTCCCAGTGTGTCTCCTAGTGCGGGCTACCGGGGAAAGGCAGGGGTTGTGCTGGAAATGCAGGAAGGCTTTAGTGCCTCCCCCTGGACAGGGGAGGAAATTAGCGAAATTCCCCCTGCCAGGGAACAGCTGTTATACCAGGATGCTGCGTGGAAGGTGGCCCCAAACCTACCCCAACCACTCGTAATTGTTCCGTAATTCTGAGTTGGGGAGGTTCCGTCCTATGTCTGCAGTGCCTGGGATTACCAAGTACCCCTCCTCGTGTCTTCCTCGAGTGACTCATGTTGCGGGCTGCCGGGGAAAGGCGGGGATTTGACCGGAAATGCAGGAAGCATGTAGTGCCTCCCCCTGGACAGGGGAGGTAATTAGTGGACTTCCACCTGCCAGAGAACAGCTGTGAGAAAAGGCAGCTTCGTGGAGGTTGGCCCAATACCTCCCCCAACCACTCGTAATTGTTCCGTAATTCTGAATGTGGGGAGGTTCCTTCCTCTGTCTGCAGCGCCTGGGATCTCCTAGGAGCCTTCTGCTTGTCTTCCCCGAGTGACTCCTAATGCGTGTTTCCGGGGAAAGGCTGGGGTTGGCCTGGAAATGCAGGAAGCATTTAGTGGCTCCCCCTGGATAGCGGAAGTAATTAGCGGACTTCCCCCTGCCAGGGAACAGCTGTGACAAAAGGCCCCTGCGTGGAGGGCGGCTCCAAACCTCCCCCACCCACTCGGCTTCGTTCCGAAATTCTGAGTGTGGGGAGGTTCCGTCCTTTGTCTGCAGCTCCTGGGATCTCCTAGTATCCCTCCGCATTTCTTTCCCGAGTGTCTCCTAGTGCGGGCTGCCGGGGAAATGCGGGGGTTGGGCTGGAAATGCAGGTAGCATCTAGTGCCTCCCCCTGGACAGGGGAGGTAATTAGCGGACTTCCTCCTGCCAGGGAACACCTGTGACTCCAGGCAGATGCGTGGAGGGCGGCCCCAAACCTCCCAAACCCACTCGGACGCGTTCCGGAATTCTGAGTGTGGGGAGGTTCCGTCCTCTCTCTGCAGAGCCTGGGATCTCCTAGGAGCCTTCCGCGTGTCTTCCCTGAGTGTCTCTTAGTGCGGGCAGCCGGGGAAATGCGGGGGATTGGCTGAAAATGCACGTAGCATCTAGTGCCTCACTCTGTACAGGGTAGGTAATTAGCGGACTTCCCCTGACAGGGAAGAGCTGTGACAACAGGCAGCTGCGTGGAGGTCGACACTAAACCTCCCCCACCCACTCTGCCACGTTCCGGAATTCTGAGTGTGGGGAGGTTCCGTCCTCGGTCTGCAGCACCTAGGATCTTTTAGGAACCCTCCGCGAGTCTTTCCCGAGTGTCTCTTAGTTCGGGCTGCCTGGGAAATTCGGGGGTTCGGCTGGAATTGCAGGTAGCTTGTAGTGCCTTCCCCTGGACAGGGGAGGTAATTAGCGGAATTCCCCCTGCCAGAGAAAAGGTGTGACTCTAGGCAGCTGCGTGGAGGGCGCCCCCAAACCTCCCCAAACCACTCCTACTTATTCCGTAATTCTGAGGGTTGGGAGGTTCCGTCAACTGTCTGCACCACTTGGGATCTCCTAGGAGCCCTCCGCTTGTCTTCCCAAAGTTTCTCCTAGTGCGGGCTGCCTGGGTAATTCGGGGGTTGTGCTGGAAATGCAGGTAGCATTTAGTGCCTTCCCCTGGACAGGGGAAGTATTTAGCATACTTCCCCTGACAGGGAACAGCTGTGACATCAGGCAGCTGCGTGGAGGGCGGCCCAAAACCTCCCCCACTCACTCAGCTTCGTTGCGGAATTCTGAGAGTTGGGATGTTCCGTCAAATGTCTGCAGCGCCTGGGATCTCCTAGGAGCCATCCGCGTGTCTTTCACGAGTGACCCCTAGTGCGGTCTGCCGGGGAAAGGCGTGGGTTGTGATGGAAATGCAGGAAGCATAGTGCCTCCACCTGGACAGGGGAGGAAATTAGCGAACTTCCCCCTGCCAGAGTATAGCTGTGACACCAGGCAGCTCCGTGGAGTTTGGCCCCAAACCTACCCGAACCACTCGTAATTGTTCCGTAATTCTGAGTGTGGGGAGGTTCCGTCCTCTGTCTGCAGCGCCTGGGATCTCCTAGGAGCACTCCGCGTGTCTACCCGAGTGACTCCTAATGCGTGCTGCCGGGGAAATGCGGGAGTTGGGCTGGAAATGCAGGAAGCATTTAGTGCCTCCCCCTGGACAGGGGAGGTAATTAGCGGACTTCCCCCTGCAAGTGAACAGGTGTGACACCAGGCAGCTGCGTGGGAGGCGCCCCAAAATTTCCCCAAACCACTCCTATTTATTCCGTAATTCCGATAGTTGGGAGGTTACTTCCTCTGTCTGCAGCACTTGGGATCTCCTAGGAGCCATCCGCGTGTCTTCCCTTTGTGTCTCCTAGTGCGGGATGCCGGGGAAATGCGTGGTTTGGGCTGGAAATGCAGGTAGAATCTAGTGCCTCCCCCTGGACAGGGGAGGTAATTAGCGGACTTCCCCCTGCCAGGGAACACCTGTGACTCCAGGCAGCTGCGTGGAGGGCGGCCCCAAATCTCCCCCACCCACTCGGCCGCGTTCCGGAATTCTGAGTGTGGGGAGGTTCCGTCCTATGTCTGCAGCTCCTGGGATCTCCTAGGAGCACTCCGATTGTCTTCCCTGAGTGTCTCTTATTGCGGGCTGCCGGGGAAGCGGAGGTTGGGCTGGAAATGCAGGTAGCATCTAGTGCCTCACTTTGGACAGGGGAGGTAATTAGCGGACTTCCCCTGATAAGGAACAGCTGTGAAAAAAAGCAGCTGCGTGGAGGGCGGCCCGAAACCTCCCCCACACTCTCGGCCTCGTTCTGGAATTCTGAGAGTGGGGAGGTTCCGTCCTCGGTCTGCAGCGTCTGGGATCTCCTAGGAGCCCTCCGCGTGTCTTCCCCGAGTGTCTCCTAGTGCGGGCTGCAGAGGAAAGGCGGGGGTTGGGCTGGAAATGCAGGTAGCATCTAGTGCCTCCCCCTGGAAAGGGGAGGTATTTAGCGAACTTCCTCCTGACAGGGAACAGCTGTGACACCAGGCAGGTTCCTGGAGGGCGGCCCAAATCCTCCCCCACCCACACGTAGGTGTTCCATAATTCTGAGTGTGTGGAGGTTCCGTCCTCTGTCTGAAGCGCCTGGGATCTCCTCGGAGCCCTCCGCGTGTCTTCCCCGAGTGGCTCCTAGTGCGGGCTGCCGGGGAAATTTGGGGGATGTTCTGGGTATGCAGGAAACATGTAGTGCCTCCCCCTGTACAGGGGAGGTAATTAGCGGAATTCCCCCTGCCAGGGAACAGCTGTGACACCAGGCAGCTGCGTGGAGGAAGCCCCCAAACCTCACCCAACCACTCGTAATTGTTCCGTAATTCTGAGTGTGGGGAGGTTCCGTCCTTTGTCTGCAGCACCTTGGATCTCCTGGGAGCCCTCTGCGTGTCTTCCCCGAGTGACTCCTAATGCGTGATGACGGGGAAAAGCGGGGGTTTGGCTGGAAATGCAGGTAGCATCTAGTTCCTCACACTGGACAGGGGAGGTAAGTAGCGGAATTCCCCCTACCAAGGAACAGCTGTGACACCAGGCAGCTGCGTGGAGGTCGGCCCCAATCCTCCCCCACTCACTCGGACGCGTTCCGGGAATCTGAGATTGGGGAGGTTCCGTCCTTTGTCTGCAGCGCCTGGGATCTCCTAGGAGCCCTGCGCGTGTCTTCCCTGAGTGTCTCCTAGGGCGGACTGCCGTTGAAATGCGGGGGTTTGGCTGGAAAATAAAGTAGCATGTAGTACCTTCTCCTGGACAGCGGAGGAATTTAGCGGTCTTCCCCATACCAAGGAACAGCTCTGACACCAGGCAGCTGCGTGGAGGGCGGCCCCAATACTCCTCCACCCACTCGGCCGCGTTCCGGAATTCTAAGTGTGGGGAGGTTCCGTCCTCTGTCTGCAGCTCCTGGGATCTCCTAGGAGCCCTCCGCGTGACTTCCCCGAGTGTCTTCTTGTGCGGGCTGCAGGGGGAAAGGCGGGGGTTGGGCTAGAAATGCAGATAGCATCTAGTGCCTCCCTCTGGAAAGGGGAGGTAATTAACGAACTTCCCCCTGACTGGGAACAGCTGTGACACCAGGCAGGTTCGTGGAGGGCCGCCCCAAACCTCCCCCACCCACACGGCCGCGTTCCGGATTTCTGAGTGTGGGGAGTTTCCGTCCTCTGTCTGCAGCGCCTGGGATCTCCTCGGAGCCTTCCGCGTGTCTTCCCCGAGTGGCTCCTAGTGCGGGCTGCCGGGGAAAATTGGGGGATGTTCTGGAAATGCAGGAAACATGTAGTGCCTCCCCCTGTACAGGGGAGGTAATTAGCGGAATTCCCCTGCCAGGGAACAGCTGTGAAACCAGGCAGCTGCGTGGAGGAAGCCCCCAAACCTCACACAACCACTCGTAATTGTTCCGTAATTCTGAGTGTGGGGAGGTTCCGTCCTTTGTCTGCAGCGCCTTGGATCTCCTAGGAGCCCTCCGCGTGTCTTCCCCGAGTGACTCCTAATGCGTGATGACGGGGAAAAGCGGGGGTTTGGCTGGAAATGCAGAAACCATATATTCCCTTCCCCTGGACAGGGGAGGTAATTAGCGAAATTCCCCCTGCCATGGAACAACTGTGACACCAGTCAGCTGCGTGGAGGGCGGCCCCAAACCTCCCCCACCCACTCGGACGCGTTCCGGAATTCTGAGTGTGTGGAGGTTCCGTCCTCTGTCTGCAGCCCCTGGGATCTCCTAGGAGCCCTCCGCTTGTCTTCCCCGAGTGTCTCCTAGTGCGGGCTGCCGGGGAAAGGCGGGGGTTGGGCTGGAAATTCAGGTAGCATCTAGTTCCTCACACTGGACAGGGGAGGGTAATAGCGGAATTCCCCCGGCCAGGGAACAGCTGTGACACCATGCAGCTGCGTGGAGGGCGGCCCCAATCCTCCCCCACTCACTCGGACGTGTTCCGGAAATCTGAGTTTGGGGAGGTTCCGTCCTCTGTCTACAGTAACTGGGATCTCCGAGGAGCCCTCCGCGTGTATTCCCTGAGTGTCTCCTAGGGCGGGCTGCCGTTGAAATGCGGGGGTTTGGCTGGAAATGAAGGTAGCATGTAGTACATTCCCCTGGACTGCGGAGGAATTTAGCGGACTTCCCCAAGCCAAGGAACAGCTCTGACACCAGGCAGCTGCGTTGAGGGCGGCCCCAATACTCCTCCACACACTCGGCCGCGTTCCGGAATTCTGAGTGTGGGGAGGTTCCTTCCTCTGTCTGCATCGCCTGGAATCACCTAGGAGCCCTCCGTTTGTCTTCCACGATTGTCTCTAGTGCGGGCTACCTGGGAAATATGGGGGTTAGTCTCTAAATGCAGGTATCATGTAGTGCTTCCCCCTGGACTGGGGAGGTAATTAGCGGAATTCCCCCTGCCAGGGAACAGCTGTGAAACCAGGCAGCTGCGTGGAGGGCTGCCCCAAACCTCCCCAAACCTCTCCAACTTATTCCGGATATCTGAGTGTGGGTAGGTTCCTTCCTCTGTCTGCAGCGCCTGGGATCTCCTAGGAGCCCTCCGCGTGAATTCCCCGAGTGTCTCCTAGAGCGGGCTGCAGAGGAAAGGCGGGGTTTGGGCTGGAAATGCAGGTAGCATCTAGTGCCCTCCCCCTGGAAAGGGGAGGTATTTAGCGAACTTCCCCCTGACAGGGAACAGCTGTGACACCAGGCAGGTTCGTGGAGGGCGGCCCCAAACTTCCCCCACCCACTCGTAGGTTTTCAGTAATTCTGAGTGTGTGGAGGTTCCGTCCTCTGCCTGCAGCGCCTGGGATCTCCTAAGAGCCTTCCGCGTGTCTTCCCTGAGTGTCTCTACTGTGGGCTGCCGGGGAATGGCGTGGGTTTGGTTGGAAATGCAGGTAGCATCTAGTTCCTCAACCTGGACATGGGAGGTAAGAAGCGGAATTCCCCCTGCCAGGGAACAGCTGTGACACCAGGCAGCTGCGTGGGGAGCGGCCCCAATCCTCCCCCACTCACTCGGACACGTTCCGGAAATCTGAGTTTGGGGAGGTTCCGTCCTCTGTCTGCAGCACCTGGGATCTCCGAGGAGCCCTCCGCGTGTCTTCCCTGAGTGTATCCTAGGGCGTGCTGCCGTTGAAATGCGGGGGTTTGGCTGGAAATGAAGGTAGCATGTAGTATATTCCCCTGGACAGCTGAGGAATTTAGCGGACTTCTCTATGCCAAGGAACAGCTCTGACACCAGGCAGCTGCGTGGAGGGCGGGCCCCAACACTCCTCAACCCCACTCGGCCGCGTTCCGGATTTCTGAGTGTGGGGGAGGTTCCGTCCTCTGTCTGCAGCGCCTGGGATCACCTAGGAGCCCTCCGTTGTCTTCCACAAGTGTCTCTAGTGCGGGCTGCCTGGGAAATGTGGGGGTTAGGCTTTAAATGCAGGTATCATGTAGTGCTTCCCCCTGGACTGGGGAGGTAATTAGCGGAATTCCCCCTGCCAGGGAACAGCTGTGATACCAGGCAGCTGCGTGGAGGGCGCCCCCAAACCTCCCCAATCCACTCTACTTATTCCCTAATTCTGAGTGTGGGGAGGTTCCGTCTTCTGTCTGCAGTTCTTGGGATCCCCTAGGAGCCGTCCGCGTGTCTTCCCTGAGTGTCTCCTAGGGCTGGCTGCCGTTGAAAGACGGGGGTTGGTCTGGAAAAGAAGGTAGCATGCAGTACCTTTCCCTGGACAAGCGGAGGAATTTAGCGGACTTCCCCATGCCAAGGAACAGCTCTAACAACCGGCAGCTATGTGGAGGGCGGCCCCAATTCTCCTCCACCCCCTAGGCCGCGTTCCGGAATTCTGATTGTGGGGAGGTTCCGTCCTCTGTCTGCAGCGCCTGGGATCTCCTAGGAGCCCTCCGCGTGTCTTCCCGGAGTGTCTCCTAGGGCGGGCTGCCGGGGAAAGGCGGGGGTTGGCCGGGAAATGCAGGTAGCATCTAGTTCCTCACACTGGACAAGGGAGGTAATTAGCGGAATTCCCCCTGCCAGGGAACAGCTGTGACACCAGGCAGCTGCGTGGAGGGCGGCCCCAAACCTCCCCAAACCTCTCCTACTTATTCCGGATATCTGAATGTGAGGAGGTTCCGTCCTCTGTCTGCAGCGCCTGGGATCTCCTCGGACCCCTCCGCGTGTCTTCCCCGAGTGGCTCCTAGTGCGGGCTGCTGGGGAAATGCGGGGGTTGTGCTGGAAATGCAGGAACCATGTAGTGCCTCCCCCTGTAAAGGGGAGGTAATTAGCGGACTTCCCCCTGCCAGGGAACAGCTGTGACACCAGGCAGCTGCGTGGAGTGAGCCACCAAACCTCACCCAACCACTCGTAATTGTTCCATAATTCTGAGTGTGGGGAGGTTCCGTCCTCTGTCTGCAGCGCCTGGGATCTCCTAGGAGCCCTCCGCGTGTCTTCCCTGAGTGTCTCCTAGGGCGGGCTTCCGTTGAAAGGCGGGGGTAGGGCTGGAAATGATGGTAGCATGAAGTACATTCCCCTGGACCGCGGAGGAATTTAGCGGACTTCGCCCTGCAAAGGAACAGCTGTGAAACCAGGCAGCTGCTTGGAGGGCGGCCTTAAACCTCCCCCACCCACTCGGCCGCGTTCCGGAATTCTGAGTTTGGGGAGGTTCCGTCCTCTGTCTGCAGCGCATGGGATCTCCTAGGAGAAATCCGCATATTTTCCCGATTGTCTCATAGTGCGGGCTACATGGGAAAGTCGGGGAAGGGCTGGAAATTCACGTAGCATGTAGTGCCTCCCCCTGGACAGGGGAGGTAATTAGCTGACTTCCCCCTGACAGAGAACAGCTGTGACACAAGGCAGGTGCGTGGAGGGCGGCCCTAAACCTTCCCCACCCATTCGGCCGCGTTCCGGATTTCTGAGTTGGGGAGGTTCCGTCCTCTGACTGCAGGTCCTGGGATCTCCTAGGAGCCCTCCGCGTTTCTTCCCCGAGTGTCTGCTATTGCGGGCTTCCGGGGAAAGGCAGGGTTAGGGCTGGAAATGCAGGAACAATGTAGTGCCTCCCCCTGGACAATGGAGGTAATTAGCGGACTTCCCTCTTTCAGGTAACAGCTGTGACAACAGGCAGATGCGTGGAGGGCGGCTCCAATCCTACCCCACCCACTCGGCCGCGTTCCGTAACTCTGAGTGTGGGGAAGTTCCGTCCTATGTCTGCAGCACCTGGGATCTCCTAGGAGCCCTCGGCGTGTCTTCAAAGAGTTTCTCTAGTGCGGGCAGCCGAGGAAAGGCGGGGGGTTGTTGTGGAAATGCAGGTAGCATCTAGTTCCTCACCCTGGACTGGGGACATAATTAGCGGAATTCCCCCTGCCAGGGAACAGCTGTGACAAGAGGTAGCTGCGTGGGGGGCGCCCCCAAACCTCCCCAAACCACTCATTCTTATTCCGTAATTCTGAGTGTGGGGAGGTTCCGCCTTCTGTCTGCAGCTCTTGGGATCTACTAGGAGCCCTCCACGTGTCTTCCCTGAGTGTCTCCTAGGGCGGGCTGCCATTGAAAGGCGGGGGTTGGGCTGGAAATTAAGGTAGCATTAGTGCCTCCCCCTGGACAGCGGAGGATTTAGCGGACTTCCCCCTGCAAAGGAACAGCTGTGACACCAGGCAGCTGCGTGGTGGGCGGCCCCAAACCTCCCCAAACCTCTCCTACTTATTCCGGATATCTGAGTGTGGGGAGGTTCCGTCCTCTGTCTGCAGCGCCTGGGATCTCCTAGGAGCCCTCCGCGTGACTTCCCCGAATGTCTCCTTGTGCGGGCTGCCGGGGAAAGGCAGGGGTTGGCCTGGAAATGCAGGTAGCATCTAGTGCCTTCCCCTGGACAGGGGAGGTAATTAGCGTACTTCCCCCTGAGAGGGAACAGCTGTGACACCAGGCAGGTGCGTGGAGGGCGGCCCCAAACCTCCCCCACCCACTCGGACGCGTTCCGGAATTCGGAGTGTGTGGAGGTTCCGTCCTTTGTCTGCAGCCCCTGGGATCTCCTAGGAGAAATCCGCATATTTTCCCGATTGTCTCATAGTGCGGGCTACATGGGAAAGTCGGGGGAAGGGCTGGAAATTCACGTAGCATGTAGTGCCTCCCCCTGGACAGGGGAGGTAATTAGCTGACTTCCCCCTGAGAGAGAACAGCTGTGACACAAGGCAGGTGCGTGGAGGGCGGCCCTAAACCTTCCCCACCCATTCGGCCGCGTTCCGGATTTCTGAGTTGGGGAGGTTCCGTCCTCTGACTGCAGGTCCTGGGATCTCCTAGGAGCCCTCCGCGTTTCTTCCCCGAGTGTCTGCTATTGCGGGCTTCCGGGGAAAGTCAGGGGTAGGGCTGGAAATGCAGGAACAATGTAGTGCCTCCCCCTGGACAATGGAGGTAATTAGCGGACTTCCCTCTTTCAGGTAACAGCTGTGACAACAGGCAGATGCGTGGAGGGCGGCTCCAATCCTACCCCACCCACTCGGCCGCGTTCCGTAACTCTGAGTGTGGGGAAGTTCCGTCCTATGTCTGCAGCACCTGGGATCTCCTAGGAGCCCTCGGCGTGTCTTCAAAGAGTTTCTCTAGTGCGGGCAGCCGAGGAAAGGCGGGGGTTGTTCTGGAAATGCAGGTAGCATCTAGTTCCTCACCCTGGACTGGGGACATAATTAGCGGAATTCCCCCTGCCAGGGAACAGCTGTGACAAGAGGTAGCTGCGTGGGGGGCGCCCCCAAACCTCCCCAAACCACTCATTCTTATTCCGTAATTCTGAGTGTGGGGAGGTTCCGCCTTCTGTCTGCAGCTCTTGGGATCTACTAGGAGCCCTCCACGTGTCTTCCCTGAGTGTCTCCTAGGGCGGGCTGCCATTGAAAGGCGGGGGTTGGGCTGGAAATTAAGGTAGCATTAGTGCCTCCCCCTGGACAGCGGAGGATTTAGCGGACTTCCCCCTGCAAAGGAACAGCTGTGACACCAGGCAGCTGCGTGGTGGGCGGCCCCAAACCTCCCCAAACCTCTCCTACTTATTCCGGATATCTGAGTGTGGGGAGGTTCCGTCCTCTGTCTGCAGCGCGTGGGATCTACTAGGAGCCCTCCGCATGCTTTCCCAGGGTGTCTCTTAGTGCGGGCTGCAGGGGAAAAGTGGGGGTTGTGCTGGAAATGCAGGAGACATGTAGTGCTACCACCTGTACAGGGGATGTAATTAGCGGACTTCCCCCTGCCAGGGAATAGCTGTGACACCAGACAGCTGCGTGGAGGGCGCCCAAAACCTCCCCAAACAACTCGTACGTGTTCCGTAATTCTGAGTTTGTGGAGGTTCTGTCCTCTGCCTGCAGCGCCTGGGATCTCCTAAGAGCCCTCCGCGTGTCTTCCACGAGTGTCTATAGTGTGGGCAGCCGGGGAAGGCGGGGGTTTGGCTGGAAATGCAGGTAGCATGTAGTGCCTCCCCCTGGACTGGGGAGGTAATTAGCGGACTTCCCCTTGCCAGGGATCAGCTCTGACAACAGGCAGCTGCGTGGAAGGCGGCCCCAATACTCCTCCACCCATTCGGCCGCGTTCCGGAATTCTGAGTGTGTGGAGGTTCCGTCCTTTGTCTGCAGCCCCTGGGATCTCCTAGGAGCCCTCCGCGTGTCTTCCCCGAGTGACTCATAATGCGTGCTGACGGGGAAAGGCGGGGGTTTGGCTGGAAATGCAGAAACCATGAAGTGCCTTCCCCTGGACAGGGGTGGTAATTAGCGAAATTCCCCCTGCCAGGGAACAACTGTGACACCAGGTAGCTGCGTGGAGGGCGCCCAAAATCTCCCGAAACCACTCGTACGTGTTCCGTAATTCTGAGCGTGTGGAGGTTCCGTCCTCTGTCTGCAGCGACTGGGATTTCCTAAGAGCCCTCCGCGTGTCTTCCCCGAGTGTCTCTAGTGTGGGCTGCCGGGGAAAGGCCTGGGTTTGTCTGGAAATGCAGGTAGCATGTAATGCCGCCCCCTGGACTGGGGAGTTAATTAGCGGACTTCCCCCAGCCAGGGAACAGCTGTGACACCAGGCAGCTGAGTGGAGGGCGGTCCAAAACCTCCCCCTCCCACTCCGTCGCGTTCCGGATTTCTGAGTGTGGGGAGGTTCCGTTCTCTGTCTACAGCACCTGGGATCTCCTAGGAGCCATCCGCGTGTCTTCCCCGAGTGTTTCATAGTGCGGGCTGCCAGGGAAAGGCGGGGGTGAGGCTGTAAATGCAGTTAGCATTTAGTGCTTCCCCCTGGACTGGGGAGGTAATTAGCAAAATTCCGCCTGCCAGGGAACATCTGTGACACCAGGCAGCTGCGTGGAGGGCGTCCCCAATTCTCCCCCACCCACTCGGTCGCGTTCCGGAAATCTGAGGGTGGGGAGGTTCCGTCATCTGCCTGCAGCGCCTAGGATCTCCTAGGATGCCTCCGCGTGTCTTCCCCGATTGTCTCCTAGTGTGGGCTGCCGGGGAAAGTCGGGGGATGGGCTGTAAATGCAGGTAGCATGTAGTGCATCCCCCTGGAAAGGGGAGGTAATTAGCGGACTTCCCCCTGACAGGGAACAGCTGTGACACCAGGCAGCTGAGTGGAGGGCGGCCCCAATCCTCCCCCACCCAATCGGCCGCGTTCCGGATTTCTGATTTGGGGAGGTTCAGACCTCTGTCTGCAGCGCCTGGGATCTCCTAGGAGCCCTCCGCGTGTCTTCCCGGAGTGGCTCTTAGTGTGGGCTGCCGGGGAAAGGTGGAGGTTTCTCTGGAAATGCAGGAAACACGTAGTGCCTCCCCCTGGACAGGGGAGGTATTTAGCGGACTTCCTCCTGACAGGGAACAGCTGTGACACCAGACAGCTGCGTGGAGGGCGCCCCCAAACCTCCCCAAACCACTCCTACTTATTCCGTAATTCTGAGTGTGGGGAGGTTCCGTCCTCTGTCTGCAGCTCTTGGGATCTCCAAGAGCCTTCCGCGTGTCTTCACTGAGTGTTTCCTAGTGCGGGCTGCCGGGGAAATGCAGGGTTTGGGCTGGAAATGCAGGTAGCATCTAGTGCCTCCTCCTGGACAGGGGAGGAAATTAGCGGACTTCCCCCTAATAGGGAACAGCTCTGACACAAGGCAGCTGCGTGGAGGACGGCCCCAAACCTCCCCCACCCACTCGGCCGCGTTCCGGATTTCTGAGCTGGGGAGGTTCCGACCTCTGTCTGCAGCCCCTGGGATCTCCTAGGAGCCCTCCGCGTGTCTTCCCCGAGTGTCTCCTAGTGCGGGCTGCCGCGGAAAGCGGGGGTTGGGCTGGAAATGCAGGTAGCATCTAGTTCCTCACCCTGGACAGGTGAGATAATTAGCGGACATCCCCCTGACAGGGAACAGCTGTGACACCAGGCAGATGCGTGGATGTCGGCACAATTCCTCCCCCACCCACTCAGACGCGTTCCGGAAATGTGAGTTTGGGGAGGTTCTGTCCTCTGTCTGCAGCGCCTGGGATCTCCTAGGAGCCCTCCGCGTGCCTTCCCTCAGTGTCTCTTAGGGCGGGCTGTCGTTGAAAGCCTGGGGTTGTGCTGGAAAAGAAGGTAGCATGTAGTACCTTCCCCTGGACAGCGGAGGAATTTAGCGGACTTCCCCATGCCAAGGAACAGCTCTGACACCAGGCAGCTGCGTGGAGGACGGCCCCAATACTCCTCCACCCACTAGGGCGCGTTCCGAATTTCTGAGTGTGGCGAGGTTCCATCCTCTGTCTGCAGCGCCTTGGATCTCCTAGGAGCCCTACGCGTGTCTTCCCCGAGTGTCTCCTAGTGCGTTCTGCCGGGGAAAGGCGGGGGTTGGGCTGGAAATGCAGGTAGAATCTAGTGCATCCACCTGGACAGATCAGGTAATTAACGGAATTCCCCCTGCCAGGGAACACCTGTGACACAAGGCAGCAGCGTGGGAGGGCAGCCCCAAATCTCCCCCACCCACTAGGCCGTGTTCTGGAATTCTGAGTGTGGCGAGGTTCCGTCCTCTGTCTGCAGCGCCTGGGATCTCCTAGGAGCCATCCGCGTGTCTTCCCCGAGTGTCTCCTAGTGCGTTCTGCCGGGGAAAGGCGGGGGTTGGGCTGGAAATGCAGG
This sequence comes from Camelus ferus, assembly GCF_009834535.1. NCBI lineage: Eukaryota > Metazoa > Chordata > Mammalia > Artiodactyla > Camelidae > Camelus > Camelus ferus. The sequence goes on from NC_045725.1 coordinate 345,108, forward strand.
TAGAATCTAGAGCCTCCCCCTGGACTGATGAGGTAATTAGCGGACTTCCCCTGCTAGGGAACACCTGTGACACCAGGCTGCTGCATGGAGCGCGGCCAAAAACCTCCCCAAACCACTCGGCTGCGTTCCGGATTCTGAGGGTGGCGAGGTTCCGTCCTCTGTCTGCAGCGACTGGGAACTCCTAGGAGCCCTCCGCGTGTCTTCCCCGAGTGTCTGCTTGTGAGGGCTGACGGGGAAAGACGGGGTTTGGGCTGGAATGCAGGTAGCATGTAGTGCGTCCCCCTGGACAGATCAGGTAATTAGCGGAATTCCCCCTGCAAGGGAACACCTGTGACAACAGTCAGCTCCCTTGAGGGCGGCTCAAAATATCCCACACCCAATCGGCCGCGTTCCGTAACTCTGAACGTGGGGAGGTTCCGTCCTCTCTCTGCAGCGTCTGGGATCTCCTAGGAGCCCTCCGCGTGTCTTCCCCGAGTGTCTCCTATTGCGGGCTGCCAGGGAAAGGCGGGGGTTGGTCTAGAAATGCAGGAACCACGTAGTGCCTCCCCCTGGACAGGGGAGGTTATTAGCGGAATTCCAACTGCCAGGGAACAGCTGTGACACTAGGCAGCTGCGTGAATGTCGGCCCCATACCTCCCCCACCCACTCGGGCGCGTTCCGGAATTCTGAGTGTGGCGAGGTTCCGTCCTCTGTCTGCAGAGCCTTGGATCTCCTAGGAGCCTTCCGCATGTCTTCCCCGATTGTACCCTAGTGCGGGCTGCCAGGGAAAGGCGGGGGTTGGGCTGGAAATGCAGGTAGAATCTTGTGCCTCCCCCTGGACAGATCAGGTAATCAGCGGACTTTCCCTTGCCAGGGAACACAATGACCCCAGGCAGATGCGTGGAGGGCGGCCCCAAACATCCCACACCCACACGGCCGCGTTCCAAATTTCTGAGTGTGGCGAGGTTCCATCCTCTGTCTGCAGCGCCTTGGATCTCCTAGGAGCCCTACGCGTGTCTTCCCCGAGTGTCTCTTATTGCGGGCTGCCAGGGAAAGGCGGGGGTTGGGCTGGAAATGCAGGTAGGATGTAGTGCCTACACCTGGACTGGGGAGGTAATTAGCGGACTTCCCCCTGCCAGGGAACAGCTGTGACACCAGGCAGGTGCGTCGAGGGCGGCCCCAATATTTCCCCAACCACTCGGCCGCGTTCCGGAAATCTGAGTGTGGGGAGGTTTCGTCCTCTGTCTGCAGCGCCTGGGATCTCCTAGGAGCCCTCCGCGTGTCTTCCCCGAGTGGCTCTTATTGAGGGCTTCCGGGAAAAGGCGGGGGTTGGTCTAGAAATGCAGGAACCACGTAGTGCCTCCCCCTGGACAGGGGAGGTTATTAGCGGAATTCCAACTGCCAGGGAACAGCTGTGACACTAGGCAGCTGCGTGAATGTCGGCCCCATACCTCCCCCACCCACTCGGGCGCGTTCCGGAATTCTGAGTGTGGCGAGGTTCCGTCCTCTGTCTGCAGAGCCTTGGATCTCCTAGGAGCCTTCCGCATGTCTTCCCCGATTGTACCCTAGTGCGGGCTGTCAGGGAAAGGCGGGGGTTGGGCTGGAAATGCATGTAGAATCTTGTGCCTCCCCCTGGACAGATCAGGTAATCAGCGGACTTTCCCTTGCCAGGGAACACAATGACCCCAGGCAGATGCGTGGAGGGCGGCCCCAAACATCCCACACCCACACGGCCGCGTTCCAAATTTCTGAGTGTGGCGAGGTTCCATCCTCTGTCTGCAGCGCCTTGGATCTCCTAGGAGCCCTCCGCGTGTCTTCCCGGAGTGTATCCTAGTGCGGGCTGCCGGGGAAATTCGGGGGTTTGGCTGAAACTGCAGGTAGCATCTAGTGCATCCACCTGGACAGATCAGGTAATTAACGGAATTCCCCCTGCCAGGGAACACCTGTGACACCAGGCAGCAGCGTGGAGGGCAGCCCCAAACCTCCCCCACCCACTAGGACGCGTTCTGGAATTCTGAGTGTGGCGAGGTTCCGTCCTCTGTCTGCAGTGCCTGGGATCTCCTAGGAGCCCTCCGCGTGTCTTCCCCTAGTGTCTCCTAGTGCGGGCTGCCGGGGAAAGGCGGGGGTGGGGCTGGAAATGCAGGTAGCATCTAGTTCCTCACACTGGACAGGGGAGGTAAGTAGCGGAATTCCCCCTGCCAGGGAACAGCTGTGAAACCAGGCAGCTGCGTGGAGGGCGGCCCCAATCCTCCCCCACTCACTCGGACGCTTTCCGGGAATCTGAGTTTGGGGAGGTTCCGTCCTTTGTCTGCAGCGCCTGAAATCTCCTAGGAGCCCTGCGCGTGTCTTCCCTGAGTGTCTCTTAGGGCGGGCTGACGTTGAAATGCGGGGGTTTGGCTGGAAATGAAGGTAGCATGTAGTACCTTCTCCTGGACAGCGGAGGAATTTAGCGGTCTTCCCCATGCCAAGGAACAGCTCTGACACCAGGCAGCTGCGTGGAGGGCGGACCCAATACTCCTCCAACCACTCGGCCCCGTTCCGGAATTCTGAGTGTGCGGAGGTTCCGTCCTCTGTCTGCAGCGCCTGGGATCACCTAGGAGCCCTCCGTTTTTCTTCCACGACTGTCTCTAGTGCGGGCTGCCTGGGAAATGTGGGGTTTAGGCTCTAAATGCAGGTATCATGTAGTGCTTCCCCCTGGACTGGAGAGGTAAGTAGCGGAATTCCCCCTGCCAGGGAACAGCTGTGAAACCAGGAAGCTCCGTGGAGGGCTGCCCCAAACCTCCCCAAACCTCTCCAACTTATTCCGGATATCTGAGTGTGGGTAGGTTCCTTCCTCTGTCTGCAGCGCCTGGGATCTCCTAGGAGCCCTCCGCGTGAATTCCCCGAGTGTCTCCTAGTGCGGGCGCAGAGGAAAAGCGGGGGTTTGGCTGGAAATGCAGGTAGCATCTAGTTCCTCACACTGGACAGGGGAGGTAAGTAGCGGAATTCCACCTGACAGGGAACAGCTGTGACACCAGGCAGCTGCGTGGAGGTCGGCCCCAATCCTCCCCCACTCACTCGGACGCGTTCCGGGAATCTGAGATTGGGGAGGTTCCGTCCTCTATCTGCAGCACCTGGGATCTCCTAGGAGCCCTGCGCGTGTCTTCCCTGAGTGTCTCCTAGGGCGGTCTGCCGTTGAAATGCGGGGGTTTGGCTGGAAAATAAGGTAGCATGTAGTACCTTCTCCTGGATAGCGGAGGAATTTAGAGGTCTTCCCCATGCCAAGGAACAGCTCTGACACCAGGCATCTGCGTGGAGGGCGGCCCCAATACTCCTCCACCCACTCGGCCGCGTTCCGGAATTCTAAGTGTGGGGAGGTTCCGTCCTCTGTCTGCAGCTCCTGGGATCTCCTAGGAGCCCTCCGTGTGACTTCCCCGTGTGTCTTCTAGTGCGGGCTGCAGGGGAAAGGCGGGGGTTGGGCTAGAAATGCAGATAGCACCTAGTGCCTCCCTCTGGAAAGGGGAGGTAATTAACGAACTTCCCCCTGACTGGGAACAGCTGTGACACCAGGCAGGTTCGTGGAGGGCCGCCCCAAACCTCCCCCACCCACACGGCCGCGTTCCGGATTTCTGAGTGTGGGGAGTTTCCGTCCTCTGTCTGCAGCGCCTGGGATCTCCTCGGAGCCTTCCGCGTGTCTTCCCCGAGTGGCTCCTAGTGCGGGCTGCCGGGGAAAATTGGGGGATATTCTGGAAATGCAGGAAACATGTAGTGCCTCCCCCTGTACAGGGGAGGTAATTAGCGGAATTCCCCCTGCCAGGGAACAGCTGTGAAACCAGGCAGCTGCGTGGAGGAAGCCCCCAAACCTCACACAACCACTCGTAATTGTTCCGTAATTCTGAGTGTGGGGAGGTTCCGTCCTTTGTCTGCAGCGCCTTGGATCTCCTAGGAGCCCTCCGCGTGTCTTCCCCGAGTGAATCCTAATGCGTGATGACGGGGAAAAGCGGGGGTTTGGCTGGAAATGCAGAAACCATATATTGCCTTCCCCTGGACAGGGGAGGTAATTAGCGAACTTCCCCCTGCCATGGAACAACTGTGACACCAGTCAGCTGCGTGGATGGCGCCCAAAAACTCCCCAACCCACTCGTACCTGTTCCGTAATTCTGAGTGTGTGGAGGTTCCGTCCTCTGTCTGCAGCACCTGGGATCTCCTAAAAGCCCTCCGTGTGTCTTCCCCGAGTGTCTCTAGTGTGGGATGCCGGGAAAAGGCGGGGTTTGGGCTGGAAATGCAGGTAGCATCTAGTGCCTCCCCCTGGACAGGGGAGGTAATTAGCGGACTTCCCCCAGACAGGGAAAATCTCTGACACAAGGCAGGTGCGTGGAGGATGGCCCCAAACCTCCCCTACCCACTCGGCCGCCTTCCGGATTTCTGAGATAGGGAGGTTCCGTCCTCTGTCTGCAGACCCTGGGATCTCCTAGGAGCCCTCCGCTTGTCTTCCCCGAGTGTCTCCTAGTGCGGGCTGCCGGGGAAAGGCGGGGGTTGGGCTGGAAATTCAGGTAGCATCTAGTTCCTCACACTGGACAGGGGAGGTAAATAGCGGAATTCCCCCGGCCAGGGAACAGCTGTGACACCATGCAGCTGCGTGGAGGGCGGCCCCAATCCTCCCCCACTCACTCGGACGTGTTCCGGAAATCTGAGTTTGGGGAGGTTCCGTCCTCTGTCTACAGTAACTGGGATCTCCGAGGAGCCCTCCGCGTGTATTCCCTGAGTGTCTCCTAGGGCGGGCTGCCGTTGAAATGCGGGGGTTTGGCTGGAAATGAAGGTAGCATGTAGTACATTCCCCTGGAATGCGGAGGAATTTAGCGGACTTCCCCAAGCCAAGGAACAGCTCTGACACCAGGCAGCTGCGTTGAGGGCGGCCCCAATACTCCTCCACCCACTCGGCCGCGTTCCGGAATTCTGAGTGTGGGGAGGTTCCTTCCTCTGTCTGCATCGCCTGGGATCACCTAGGAGCCCTCCGTTTGTCTTCCACGATTGTCTCTAGTGCGGGCTGCCTGGGAAATATGGGGTTAGTCTCTAAATGCAGGTATCATGTAGTGCTTCCCCCTGGACTGGGGAGGTAATTAGCGGAATTCCCCCTGCCAGGGAACAGCTGTGAAACCAGGCAGCTGCGTGGAGGGCTGCCCCAAACCTCCCCAAACCTCTCCAACTTATTCCGGATATCTGAGTGAGGGTAGGTTCCTTCCTCTGTCTCCAGCGCCTGGGATCTCCTAGGAGCCCTCCGCGTGAATTCCCCGAGTGTCTCCTAGAGCGGGCTGCAGAGGAAAGGCGGGGTTTGGGCTGGAAATGCAGGTAGCATCTATTGCCTCCCCATGGAAAGGGGAGGTATTTAGCGAACTTCCCCCTGAAAGGGAACAGCTGTGACACCAGGCAGGTTCGTGGAGGGCGGCCCCAAACTTCCCCCACCCACTCGTAGGTGTTCAGTAATTCTGAGTGTGTGGAGGTTCCGTCCTCTGCCTGCAGCGCCTGGGATCTCCTAAGAGCCTTCCGCGTGTCTTCCCCGAGTGTCTCTACTGTGGGCTGCCGGGGAATGGCGGGGGTTTGGCTGGAAATGCAGGTAGCATCTAGTTCCTCAACCTGGACATGGGAGGTAAGAAGCGGAATTCCCCCTGCCAGGGAACAGCTGTGACACCAGGCAGCTGTGTGGGGAGCGGCCCCAATCCTCCCCCACTCACTCGGACACGTTCCGGAAATCTGAGTTTGGGGAGGTTCCGTCCTCTATCTGCAGCACCTGGGATCTCCGAGGAGCCCTCCGCGTGTCTTCCCTGAGTGTCTCCTAGGGCGTGCTGCCGTTGAAATGCGGGGGTTTGGCTGGAAATGAAGGTAGCAGGTAGTACATTCCCCTGGAGAGCTGAGGAATTAGCGGACTTCCCTATGCCAAGGAACAGCTCTGACACCAGGCATCTGCGTGGAGGGCGGCCCCAATACTCCTCCACCCACTCGGCCGCGTTCCGGAATTCTAAGTGTGGGGAGGTTCCGTCCTCTGTCTGCAGCTCCTGGGATCTCCTAGGAGCCCTCCGTGTGACTTCCCCGAGTGTCTTCTAGTGCGGGCTGCAGGGGAAAGACGGGGGTTGGGCTAGAAATGCAGATAGCATCTAGTGCCTCCCTCTGGAAAGGGGAGGTAATTAACGAACTTCCCCCTGACTGGGAACAGCTGTGACACCAGGCAGGTTCGTGGAGGGCCGCCCCAAACCTCCCCCACCCACACGGCCGCGTTCCGGATTTCTGAGTGTGGGGAGTTTCCGTCCTCTGTCTGCAGCGCCTGGGATCTCCTCGGAGCCTTCCGCGTGTCTTCCCCGAGTGGCTCCTAGTGCGGGCTGCCGGGGAAAATTGGGGGATATTCTGGAAATGCAGGAAACATGTAGTGCCTCCCCCTGTACAGGGGAGGTAATTAGCGGAATTCCCCCTGCCAGGGAACAGCTGTGAAACCAGGCAGCTGCGTGGAGGAAGCCCCCAAACCTCACACAACCACTCGTAATTGTTCCGTAATTCTGAGTGTGGGGAGGTTCCGTCCTTTGTCTGCAGCGCCTTGGATCTCCTAGGAGCCCTCCGCGTGTCTTCCCCGAGTGAATCCTAATGCGTGATGACGGGGAAAAGCGGGGGTTTGGCTGGAAATGCAGAAACCATATATTGCCTTCCCCTGGACAGGGGAGGTAATTAGCGAACTTCCCCCTGCCATGGAACAACTGTGACACCAGTCAGCTGCGTGGATGGCGCCCAAAAACTCCCCAACCCACTCGTACCTGTTCCGTAATTCTGAGTGTGTGGAGGTTCCGTCCTCTGTCTGCAGCACCTGGGATCTCCTAAAAGCCCTCCGTGTGTCTTCCCCGAGTGTCTCTAGTGTGGGATGCCGGGAAAAGGCGGGGTTTGGGCTGGAAATGCAGGTAGCATCTAGTGCCTCCCCCTGGACAGGGGAGGTAATTAGCGGACTTCCCCCAGACAGGGAAAATCTCTGACACAAGGCAGGTGCGTGGAGGATGGCCCCAAACCTCCCCTACCCACTCGGCCGCCTTCCGGATTTCTGAGATAGGGAGGTTCCGTCCTCTGTCTGCAGACCCTGGGATCTCCTAGGAGCCCTCCGCTTGTCTTCCCCGAGTGTCTCCTAGTGCGGGCTGCCGGGGAAAGGCGGGGGTTGGGCTGGAAATTCAGGTAGCATCTAGTTCCTCACACTGGACAGGGGAGGTAAATAGCGGAATTCCCCCGGCCAGGGAACAGCTGTGACACCATGCAGCTGCGTGGAGGGCGGCCCCAATCCTCCCCCACTCACTCGGACGTGTTCCGGAAATCTGAGTTTGGGGAGGTTCCGTCCTCTGTCTACAGTAACTGGGATCTCCGAGGAGCCCTCCGCGTGTATTCCCTGAGTGTCTCCTAGGGCGTGCTGCCGTTGAAATGCGGGGGTTTGGCTGGAAATGAAGGTAGCATGTAGTACATTCCCCTGGAATGCGGAGGAATTTAGCGGACTTCCCCAAGCCAAGGAACAGCTCTGACACCAGGCAGCTGCGTTGAGGGCGGCCCCAATACTCCTCCACCCACTCGGCCGCGTTCCGGAATTCTGAGTGTGGGGAGGTTCCTTCCTCTGTCTGCATCGCCTGGGATCACCTAGGAGCCCTCCGTTTGTCTTCCACGATTGTCTCTAGTGCGGGCTGCCTGGGAAATATGGGGGTTAGTCTCTAAATGCAGGTATCATGTAGTGCTTCCCCCTGGACTGGGGAGGTAATTAGCGGAATTCCCCCTGCCAGGGAACAGCTGTGAAACCAGGCAGCTGCGTGGAGGGCTGCCCCAAACCTCCCCAAACCTCTCCAACTTATTCCGGATATCTGAGTGAGGGTAGGTTCCTTCCTCTGTCTCCAGCGCCTGGGATCTCCTAGGAGCCCTCCGCGTGAATTCCCCGAGTGTCTCCTAGAGCGGGCTGCAGAGGAAAGGCGGGGTTTGGGCTGGAAATGCAGGTAGCATCTATTGCCTCCCCATGGAAAGGGGAGGTATTTAGCGAACTTCCCCCTGAAAGGGAACAGCTGTGACACCAGGCAGGTTCGTGGAGGGCGGCCCCAAACTTCCCCCACCCACTCGTAGGTGTTCAGTAATTCTGAGTGTGTGGAGGTTCCGTCCTCTGCCTGCAGCGCCTGGGATCTCCTAAGAGCCTTCCGCGTGTCTTCCCCGAGTGTCTCTACTGTGGGCTGCCGGGGAATGGCGGGGGTTTGGCTGGAAATGCAGGTAGCATCTAGTTCCTCAACCTGGACATGGGAGGTAAGAAGCGGAATTCCCCCTGCCAGGGAACAGCTGTGACACCAGGCAGCTGTGTGGGGAGCGGCCCCAATCCTCCCCCACTCACTCGGACACGTTCCGGAAATCTGAGTTTGGGGAGGTTCCGTCCTCTATCTGCAGCACCTGGGATCTCCGAGGAGCCCTCTGCGTGTCTTCCCTGAGTGTCTCCTAGGGCGTGCTGCCGTTGAAATGCGGGGGTTTGGCTGGAAATGAAGGTAGCAGGTAGTACATTCCCCTGGAGAGCTGAGGAATTTAGCGGACTTCCCTATGCCAAGGAACAGCTCTGACACCAGGCATCTGCGTGGAGGGCGGCCCCAATACTCCTCCACCCACTCGGCCGCGTTCCGGAATTCTAAGTGTGGGGAGGTTCCGTCCTCTGTCTGCAGCTCCTGGGATCTCCTAGGAGCCCTCCGTGTGACTTCCCCGAGTGTCTTCTAGTGCGGGCTGCAGGGGAAAGGCGGGGGTTGGGCTAGAAATGCAGATAGCATCTAGTGCCTCCCTCTGGAAAGGGGAGGTAATTAACGAACTTCCCCCTGACTGGGAACAGCTGTGACACCAGGCAGGTTCGTGGAGGGCCGCCCCAAACCTCCCCCACCCACACGGCCGCGTTCCGGATTTCTGAGTGTGGGGAGTTTCCGTCCTCTGTCTGCAGCGCCTGGGATCTCCTCGGAGCCTTCCGCGTGTCTTCCCCGAGTGGCTCCTAGTGCGGGCTGCCGGGGAAAATTGGGGGATATTCTGGAAATGCAGGAAACATGTAGTGCCTCCCCCTGTACAGGGGAGGTAATTAGCGGAATTCCCCCTGCCAGGGAACAGCTGTGAAACCAGGCAGCTGCGTGGAGGAAGCCCCCAAACCTCACACAACCACTCGTAATTGTTCCGTAATTCTGAGTGTGGGGAGGTTCCGTCCTTTGTCTGCAGCGCCTTGGATCTCCTAGGAGCCCTCCGCGTGTCTTCCCCGAGTGAATCCTAATGCGTGATGACGGGGAAAAGCGGGGGTTTGGCTGGAAATGCAGAAACCATATATTGCCTTCCCCTGGACAGGGGAGGTAATTAGCGAACTTCCCCCTGCCATGGAACAACTGTGACACCAGTCAGCTGCGTGGATGGCGCCCAAAAACTCCCCAACCCACTCGTACCTGTTTCCGTAATTCTGAGTGTGTGGAGGTTCCGTCCTCTGTCTGCAGCACCTGGGATCTCCTAAAAGCCCTCCGTGTGTCTTCCCCGAGTGTCTCTAGTGTGGGATGCCGGGAAAAGGCGGGGTTTGGGCTGGAAATGCAGGTAGCATCTAGTGCCTCCCCCTGGACAGGGGAGGTAATTAGCGGACTTCCCCCAGACAGGGAAAATCTCTGACACAAGGCAGGTGCGTGGAGGATGGCCCCAAACCTCCCCTACCCACTCGGCCGCCTTCCGGATTTCTGAGATAGGGAGGTTCCGTCCTCTGTCTGCAGACCCTGGGATCTCCTAGGAGCCCTCCGCTTGTCTTCCCCGAGTGTCTCCTAGTGCGGGCTGCCGGGGAAAGGCGGGGGTTGGGCTGGAAATTCAGGTAGCATCTAGTTCCTCACACTGGACAGGGGAGGTAAATAGCGGAATTCCCCCGGCCAGGGAACAGCTGTGACACCATGCAGCTGCGTGGAGGGCGGCCCCAATCCTCCCCCACTCACTCGGACGTGTTCCGGAAATCTGAGTTTGGGGAGGTTCCGTCCTCTGTCTACAGTAACTGGGATCTCCGAGGAGCCCTCCGCGTGTATTCCCTGAGTGTCTCCTAGGGCGGGCTGCCGTTGAAATGCGGGGGTTTGGCTGGAAATGAAGGTAGCATGTAGTACATTCCCCTGGAATGCGGAGGAATTTAGCGGACTTCCCCAAGCCAAGGAACAGCTCTGACACCAGGCAGCTGCGTTGAGGGCGGCCCCAATACTCCTCCACCCACTCGGCCGCGTTCCGGAATTCTGAGTGTGGGGAGGTTCCTTCCTCTGTCTGCATCGCCTGGGATCACCTAGGAGCCCTCCGTTTGTCTTCCACGATTGTCTCTAGTGCGGGCTGCCTGGGAAATATGGGGGTTAGTCTCTAAATGCAGGTATCATGTAGTGCTTCCCCCTGGACTGGGGAGGTAATTAGCGGAATTCCCCCTGCCAGGGAACAGCTGTGAAACCAGGCAGCTGCGTGGAGGGCTGCCCCAAACCTCCCCAAACCTCTCCAACTTATTCCGGATATCTGAGTGAGGGTAGGTTCCTTCCTCTGTCTCCAGCGCCTGGGATCTCCTAGGAGCCCTCCGCGTGAATTCCCCGAGTGTCTCCTAGAGCGGGCTGCAGAGGAAAGGCGGGGTTTGGGCTGGAAATGCAGGTAGCATCTATTGCCTCCCCATGGAAAGGGGAGGTATTTAGCGAACTTCCCCCTGAAAGGGAACAGCTGTGACACCAGGCAGGTTCGTGGAGGGCGGCCCCAAACTTCCCCCACCCACTCGTAGGTGTTCAGTAATTCTGAGTGTGTGGAGGTTCCGTCCTCTGCCTGCAGCGCCTGGGATCTCCTAAGAGCCTTCCGCGTGTCTTCCCCGAGTGTGTCTACTGTGGGCTGCCGGGGAATGGCGGGGGTTTGGCTGGAAATGCAGGTAGCATCTAGTTCCTCAACCTGGACATGGGAGGTAAGAAGCGGAATTCCCCCTGCCAGGGAACAGCTGTGACACCAGGCAGCTGCGTGGGGAGCGGCCCCAATCCTCCCCCACTCACTCGGACACGTTCCGGAAATCTGAGTTTGGGGAGGTTCCGTCCTCTGTCTGCAGCACCTGGGATCTCCGAGGAGCCCTCCGCGTGTCTTCCCTGAGTGTCTCCTAGGGCGTGCTGCCGTTGAAATGCGGGGGTTTGGCTGGAAATGAAGGTAGCAGGTAGTACATTCCCCTGGACAGCTGAGGAATTTAGCGGACTTCCCTATGCCAAGGAACAGCTCTGACACCAGGCAGCTGCGTGGAGGGCGGCCCCAACACTCCTGAACCCACTCGGCCGCGTTCCGGAATTCTGAGTGTGGGGAGGTTCCGTCCTCTGTCTGCAGCGCCTGGGATCACCTAGGAGCCCTCCGTTTGTCTTCCACGAGTGTCTCTAGTGCGGGCTGCCTGGGAAATGTGGGGGTTAGGCTTTAAATGCAGGTAGCATCTAGTTCCTCACCCTGGACTGGGTACGTAATTAGCGGAATTCCCCCTGCCAGGGAACAGCTGTGATACCAGGCAGCTGCGTGGAGGGCGCCCCCAAACCTCCCCAATCCACTTCTACTTATTCCCTAATTCTGAGTGTGGGGAGGTTCCGTCTTCTGTCTGCAGTTCTTGGGATCCCCTAGGAACCGTCCGCGTGTCTTCCCTGAGTGTCTCCTAGGGCTGGCTGCCGTTGAAAGGCGGGGGTTGGTCTGGAAAAGAAGGTAGCATGTAGTACTTTCCCTGGACAGCGGAGGAATTTAGCGGACTTCCCCATGCCAAGGAACAGCTCTAACAACAGGCAGCTATGTGGAGGGCGGCCCCAATTTTCCTCCACCCCCTAGGCCGCGTTCCGGAATTCTGATTGTGGGGAGGTTCCGTCCTCTGTCTGCAGCGCCTGGGATCTCCTAGGAGCCCTCCGCGTGTCTTCCCGGAGTGTCTCCTAGGGCGGGCTGCCGGGGAAAGGCGGGGGTTGGCCGGGAAATGCTGGTAGAATCTAGTGCCTCACCCTGGACAAGGGAGGTAATTAGCGGAATTCCCCCTGCCAGGGAACAGCTGTGACACCAGGCAGCTGCGTGGATGGCGGCCCCAAACCTCCCCAAACCTCTCCTACTTATTCCGGATATCTGAATGTGGGGAGGTTCCGTCCTCTGTCTGCAGCGCCTGGGATCCCCTCGGACCCCTCCGCGTGTCTTCCCCGAGTGGCTCCTAGTGCGGGCTGCTGGGGAAATGCGGGGGTTGTGCTGGAAATGCAGGAACCATGTAGTGCCTCCCCCTGTAAAGGGGAGGTAATTAGCGGACTTCCCCCTGCCAGGGAACAGCTGTGACACCAGGCAGCTGCGTGGAGTGAGCCACCAAACCTCACCCAACCACTCGTAATTGTTCCATAATTCTGAGTGTGGGGAGGTTCCGTCCTCTGTCTGCAGCGCCTGGGATCTCCTAGGAGCCCTCCGCGTGTCTTCCCTGAGTGTCTCCTAGGGCGGGCTTCCGTTGAAAGGCGGGGGTAGGGCTGGAAATGATGGTAGCATGAAGTACATTCCCCTGGACCGCGGAGGAATTTAGCGGACTTCGCCCTGCAAAGGAACAGCTGTGAAACCAGGCAGCTGCTTGGAGGGCGGCCTTAAACCTCCCCCACCCACTCGGCCGCGTTCCGGAATTCTGAGTTTGGGGAGGTTCCGTCCTCTGTCTGCAGCGCATGGGATCTCCTAGGAGAAATCCGCATATTTTCCCGATTGTCTCATAGTGCGGGCTACATGGGAAAGTCGGGGGAAGGGCTGGAAATTCACGTAGCATGTAGTGCCTCCCCCTGGACAGGGGAGGTAATTAGCTGACTTCCCCCTGACAGAGAACAGCTGTGACACAAGGCAGGTGCGTGGAGGGCGGCCCTAAACCTTCCCCACCCATTCGGCCGCGTTCCGGATTTCTGAGTTGGGGAGGTTCCGTCCTCTGACTGCAGGTCCTGGGATCTCCTAGGAGCCCTCCGCGTTTCTTCCCCGAGTGTCTGCTATTGCGGGCTTCCGGGGAAAGGCAGGGGTAGGGCTGGAAATGCAGGAACAATGTAGTGCCTCCCCCTGGACAATGGAGGTAATTAGCGGACTTCCCCCTTTCAGGTAACAGCTGTGACAACAGGCAGATGCGTGGAGGGCGGCTCCAATCCTACCCCACCCACTCGGCCGCGTTCCGTAACTCTGAGTGTGGGGAAGTTCCGTCCTATGTCTGCAGCACCTGGGATCTCCTAGGAGCCCTCGGCGTGTCTTCAAAGAGTTTCTCTAGTGCGGGCAGCCGAGGAAAGGCGGGGGTTGTTCTGGAAATGCAGGTAGCATCTAGTTCCTCACCCTGGACTGGGGACGTAATTAGCGGAATTCCCCCTGCCAGGGAACAGCTGTGACAAGAGGCAGCTGCGTGGGGGGCGCCCCCAAACCTCCCCAAACCACTCATTCTTATTCCGTAATTCTGAGTGTGGGGAGGTTCCGCCTTCTGTCTGCAGCTCTTGGGATCTACTAGGAGCCCTCCACGTGTCTTCCCTGAGTGTCTCCTAGGGCGGGCTGCCATTGAAAGGCGGGGGTTGGGCTGGAAATTAAGGTAGCATTAGTGCCTCCCCCTGGACAGCGGAGGAATTTAGCGGACTTCCCCCTGCAAAGGAACAGCTGTGACACCAGGCAGCTGCGTGGTGGGCGGCCCCAAACCTCCCCAAACCTCTCCTACTTATTCCGGATATCTGAGTGTGGGGAGGTTCCGTCCTCTGTCTGCAGCGCCTGGGATCTCCTAGGAGCCCTCCGCGTGACTTCCCCGAATGTCTCCTTGTGCGGGCTGCCGGGGAAAGGCAGGGGTTGGCCTGGAAATGCAGGTAGCATCTAGTGCCTTCCCCTGGACAGGGGAGGTAATTAGCGTACTTCCCCCTGAGAGGGAAAAGCTGTGACACCAGGCAGGTGCGTGGAGGGCGGCCCCAAACCTCCCTCACCCTCTCGGACGCGTTCCGGAATTCTGAGTGTGTGGAGGTTCCGTCCTCTGTCTGCAGCGCGTGGGATCTACTAGGAGCCCTCCGCATGCTTTCCCAGGGTGTCTCTTAGTGCGGGCTGCAGAGGAAAAGTGGGAGTTGTGCTGGAAATGCAGGAGACATGTAGTGCTACCACCTGTACAGGGGATGTAATTAGCGGACTTCCCCCTGCCAGGGAATAGATGTGACACCAGACAGCTGCGTGGAGAGCGCCCAAAACCTCCCCAAACAACTCGTACGTGTACCATAATTCTGAGTTTGTGGAGGTTCTGTCCTCTGCCTGCAGCGCCTGGGATCTCCTAAGAGCCCTCCGCGTGTCTTCCACGAGTGTCTATAATGTGGGCAGCCGGGGAAAGGCGGGGGTTTGGCTGGAAATGCAGGTAGCATGTAGTGCCTCCCCCTGGACTGGGGAGGTAATTAGCGGACTTCCCCTTGCCAGGGAACAGCTCTGACAACAGGCAGCTGCGTGGAAGGCGGCCCCAATACTCCTCCACCCATTCGGCCGCGTTCCGGAATTCTGAGTGTGTGGAGGTTCCGTCCTTTGTCTGCAGCCCCTGGGATCTCCTAGGAGCCCTCCGCGTGTCTTCCCCGAGTGACTCATAATGCGTGCTGACGGGGAAAGGCGGGGGTTTGGCTGGAAATGCAGAAACCATGAAGTGCCTTCCCCTGGACAGGGGTGGTAATTAGCGAAATTCCCCCTGCCAGGGAACAACTGTGACACCAGGTAGCTGCGTGGAGGGCGCCCAAAAACTCCCGAAACCACTCGTACGTGTTCCGTAATTCTGAGCGTGTGGAGGTTCCGTCCTCTGTCTGCAGCGACTGGGATTTCCTAAGAGCCCTCCGCGTGTCTTCCCCGAGTGTCTCTAGTGTGGGCTGCCGGGGAAAGGCCTGGGTTTGTCTGGAAATGCAGGTAGCATGTAATGCCGCCCCCTGGACTGGGGAGTTAATTAGCGGACTTCCCCCAGCCAGGGAACAGCTGTGACACCAGGCAGCTGAGTGGAGGGCGGTCCCAAACCTCCCCCTCCCACTCCGTCGTGTTCCGGATTTCTGAGTGTGGGGAGGTTCCGTTCTCTGTCTACAGCACCTGGGATCTCCTAGGAGCCATCCGCGTGTCTTCCCCGAGTGTTTCATAGTGCGGGCTGCCAGGGAAAGGCGGGGGTGAGGCTGTAAATGCAGTTAGCATTTAGTGCTTCCCCCTGGACTGGGGAGGTAATTAGCAAAATTCCGCCTGCCAGGGAACAGCTGTGACACCAGGCAGCTGCGTGGAGGGCGTCCCCAATCCTCCCCCACCCACTCGGTCGCGTTCCGGAAATCTGAGGGTGGGGAGGATCCGTCCTCTGCCTGCAGCGCCTAGGATCTCCTAGGATCCCTCCGCGTGTCTTCCCCGATTGTCTCCTAGTGTGGGCTGCCGGGGAAAGTCGGGGGATGGGCTGTAAATGCAGGTAGCATGTAGTGCCTCCCCCTGGAAAGGGGAGGTAATTAGCGGACTTCCCCCTGACAGGGAACAGCTGTGACACCAGGCAGCTGAGTGGAGGGCGGCCACAATCCTCCCCCACCCAATCGGCCGCGTTCCGGATTTCTGATTTTGGGAGGTTCAGACCTCTGTCTGCAGCGCCTGGGATCTCCTAGGAGCCCTCCGCGTGTCTTCCCGGAGTGGCTCTTAGTGTGGGCTGCCGGGGAAAGGTGGAGTTTTCTCTGGAAACGCAGGAAACACGTAGTGCCTCCCCCTGGATAGGGGAGGTATTTAGCGGACTTCCTCCTGACAGGGAACAGCTGTGACACCAGACAGCTGCGTGGAGGGCGCCCCCAAACCTCCCCAAACCACTCCTATTTATTCCGTAATTCTGAGTGTGGGGAGGTTCCGTCCTCTGTCTGCAGCTCTTGGGATCTCCAAGAGCCTTCCGCGTGTCTTCCCTGAGTGTTTCTTAGTGCGGGCTGCCGGGGAAATGCAGGGTTTGGGCTGGAAATGCAGGTACCATTTAGTGCCTCCTCCTGGACAGGGGAGGAAATTAGCGGACTTCCCCCTAATAGGGAACAGCTCTGACACAAGGCAGCTGCGTGGAGGACGGCCCCAAACCTCCCCCACCCACTCGGCCGCGTTCCGGATTTCTGAGCTGGGGAGGTTCCGACCTCTGTCTGCAGCCCCTGGGATCTCCTAGGAGCCCTCCGTGTGTCTTCCCCGAGTGTCTCCTAGTGCGGGCTGCTGCGGAAAGCGGGGGTTGGGCTGGAAATGCAGGTAGCATCTAGTTCCTCAACCTGGACAGGTGAGATAATTAGCGGACTTCCCCCAGCCAGGGAACAGCTGTGACACCAGGCAGCTGAGTGGAGGGCGGTCCCAAACCTCCCCCTCCCACTCCGTCGTGTTCCAGATTTCTGAGTGTGGGGAGGTTGCGTTCTCTGTCTACAGCACCTGGGATCTCCTAGGAGCCATCCGCATGTCTTCCCCGAGTGTTTCATAGTGCGGGCTGCCAGGGAAAGACGGGGGTGAGGCTGTAAATGCAGTTAGAATTTAGTGCTTCCCCCTGGACTGGGGAGGTAATTAGCAAAATTCCGCCTGCCAGGGAACATCTGTGACACCAGGCAGCTGCGTGGAGGTCGGCATAATTCCTCCCCCACCCACTCAGACGCGTTCCGGAAATGTGAGTTTGGGGAGGTTCTGTCCTCTGTCTGCTGCGCCTGGGATCTCCTAGGAGCCCTCCGCGTGTCTTCCCTCAGTGTCTCTTAGGGCGGGCTGTCGTTGAAAGCCTGGGGTTGTGCTGGAAAAGAAGGTAGCATGTAGTACCTTCCCCTGGACAGATCAGGTAATTAGCGGAATTCCCCCTGCCAGGGAACAACTGTGACAACAGTCAGCTCCCTTGAGGTCGGCTCAAAATATCCCCCACCCAATCGGCCGCGTTCCGTAACTCTGAACGTGGGGAGGTTCCGTCCTCTCTCTGCAGCGCCTGGGATCTCCTAGGAGCCCTCCGCGTGTCTTCCCCGAGTGTCTCCTATTGCGGGCTGCCAGGGAAAGGCGGGGGT
Organism: Camelus ferus; assembly: GCF_009834535.1. NCBI lineage: Eukaryota > Metazoa > Chordata > Mammalia > Artiodactyla > Camelidae > Camelus > Camelus ferus. Next base: position 362,078 of record NC_045725.1, read on the forward strand.
TGGGCTGGAAATGCAGGTAGGATGTAGTGCCTACACCTGGACTGGGGAGGTAATTAGCGGACTTCCCCCTGCCAGGGAACAGCTGTGACACCAGGCAGGTGCGTCGAGGGCGGTCCCAATATTTCCCCAACCACTCGGCCGCGTTCCGGAAATCTGAGTGTGGGGAGGTTTCGTCCTCTGTCTGCAGCGCCTGGGATCTCCTAGGAGCCCTCTGCGTGTCTTCCCCGAGTGGCTCTTATTGAGGGCTTCTGGGAAAAGGCGGGGGTTGGTCTAAAAATGCAGGAACCACGTAGTGCCTCCCCCTGGACAGGGGAGGTTATTAGCGGAATTCCAACTGCCAGGGAACAGCTGTGACACTAGCCAGCTGCGTGAATGTCGGCCCCATACCTCCCCCACCCACTCGGGCACGTTCCGGAATTCTGAGTGTGGGGAGGTTCCGTCCTCTGTCTGCAGAGCCTTGGATCTCCTAGGAGCCTTCCGCATGTCTTCCCCGATTGTACCCTAGTGCGGGCTGCCAGGGAAAGGCGGGGGTTGGGCTGGAAATGCAGGTAGAATCTTGTGCCTCCCCCTGGACAGATCAGGTAATCAGCGGACTTTCCCTTGCCAGGGAACACAATGACCCCAGGCAGATGCGTGGAGGGCGGCCCCAAACATCCCACACCCACACGGCCGCGTTCCAAATTTCTGAGTGTGGCGAGGTTCCATCCTCTGTCTGCAGCGCCTTGGATCTCCTAGGAGCCCTCCGCGAGTCTTCCCCTAGTGTCTCCTAGTGCGGGCTGCCGGGGAAAGGCGGGGGTGGGGCTGGAAATGCAGGTAGCATCTAGTTCCTCACACTGGACAGGGGAGGTAAGTAGCGGAATTCCCCCTGCCAGGGAACAGCTGTGACACCAGGCAGCTGCGTGGAGGGCGGCCCCAATCCTCCCCCACTCACTCGGACGCGTTCCGGGAATCTGAGTTTGGGGAGGTTCCGTCCTTTGTCTGCAGAGCCTGGAATCTCGTAGGAGCCCTGCGCGTGTCTTCCCTGAGTATCTCTTTGGGCGGGCTGACGTTGAAATGCGGGGGTTTGGCTGGAAATGAAGGTAGCATGTAGTACCTTCTCCTGGACAGCGGAGGAATTTAGCGGTCTTCCCCATGCCAAGGAACAGCTCTGAAACCAGGCAGCTGCGTGGAGGGCGGCCCCAATTCTCCTCCAACCACTCGGCCCCGTTCCGGAATTCTGAGTGTGCGGAGGTTCCGTCCTCTGTCTGCAGCGCCTGGGATCACCTAGGAGCCCTCCGTTTTTCTTCCACGACTGCCTCTAGTGCGGGCTGCCTGGGAAATGTGGGGTTTAGGCTCTAAATGCAGGTATCATGTAGTGCTTCCCCCTGGACTGGAGAGGTAAGTAGCGGAATTCCCCCTGCCAGGGAACAGCTGTGAAACCAGGCAGCTCCGTGGAGGGCTGCCCCAAAACTCCCCAAACCTCTCCAACTTATTCCGGATATCTGAGTGTGGGTAGGTTCCTTCCTCTGTCTGCAGCGCCTGGGATCTCCTAGGAGCCCTCCGCGTGAATTCCCCGAGTGTCTCCTAGTGCGGGCTGCAGAGGAAAAGCGGGGGTTGGGCTGGAAATGCAGGTAGCATCTAGTGCCTCCCCCTGGAAAAGGGAGGTATTTAGCGAACTTCCTCCTGACAGGGAACAGCTGTGACACCAGGCAGGTTCCTGGAGGGCGGCCCCAATCCTCCCCCACCCACACGTAGGTGTTCCATAATTCTGAGTGTGTGGAGGTTCCGTCCTCTGTCTGAAGCCCCTGGGATCTCCTCGGAGCCCTCCGCGTGTCTTCCCCGAGTGGCTCCTTGTGCGGGCTGCCGGGGAAAATTGGGGGATGTTCTGGAAATGCAGGAAACATGTACTGCCTCCCCCTGTACAGGGGAGGTAATTAGCGGAATTACCCCTGCCAGGGAACAGCTGTGACACCAGGCAGCTGCGTGGAGGAAGCCCCCAAACCTCACCCAACTACTCGTAATTGTTCCGTAATTCTGAGTGTGAGGAGGTTCCGTCCTTTTTATGCAGCGCCTTGGATCTCCTGGGAGCCCTCTGCGTGTCTTCCCCGAGTGACTCCTAATGCGTGATGACGGGGAAAAGCGGGGGTTTGGCTGGAAATGCAGGTAGCATCTAGTTCCTCACACTGGACAGGGGAGGTAAGTAGCGGAATTCCCCCTGCCAGGGAACAGCTGTGACACCAGGCAGCTGCGTGGAGGTCGGCCCCAATCCTCCCCCACTCACTCGGACGCGTTCCGGGAATCTGAGATTGGGGAGGTTCCGTCCTTTGTCTGCAGCGCCTGGGATCTCCTAGGAGCCCTGCGCGTGTCTTCCCTGAGTGTCTCCTAGGGCGGTCTGCCGTTGAAATGCGGGGGTTTGGCTGGAAAATAAGGTAGCATGTAGTACCTTCTCCTGGATAGCGGAGGAATTTAGCGGTCTTCCCCATGCCAAGGAACAGCTCTGACACCAGGCATCTGCGTGGAGGGCGGCCCCAATACTCCTCCACCCACTCGGCCGCGTTCCGGAATTCTAAGTGTGGGGAGGTTCCGTCCTCTGTCTGCAGCTCCTGGGATCTCCTAGGAGCCCTCCGTGTGACTTCCCCGAGTGTCTTCTAGTGCGGGCTGCAGGGGAAAGGCGGGGGTTGGGCTAGAAATGCAGATAGCACCTAGTGCCTCCCTCTGGAAAGGGGAGGTAATTAACGAACTTCCCCCTGACTGGGAACAGCTGTGACACCAGGCAGGTTCGTGGAGGGCCGCCCCAAACTTCCCCCACCCACACGGCCGCGTTCCGGATTTCTGAGTGTGGGGAGTTTCCGTCCTCTGTCTGCAGCGCCTGGGATCTCTTCGGAGCCTTCCGCGTGTCTTCCCCGAGTGGCTCCTAGTGCGGGCTGCCGGGGAAAATTGGGGGATATTCTGGAAATGCAGGAAACATGTAGTACCTCCCCCTGTACAGGGGAGGTAATTAGCGGAATTCCCCCTGCCAGGGAACAGCTGTGAAACCAGGCAGCTGCGTGGAGGAAGCCCCCAAACCTCCCCCACCCACTCGGGCGCGTTCCGGAATTCTGAGTGTGGCGAGGGTTCCGTCCTCTGTCTGCAGAGCCTTGGATCTCCTAGGAGCCTTCCGCATGTCTTCCCCGATTGTACCCTAGTGCGGGCTGCCAGGGAAAGGCGGGGGTTGGGCTGGAAATGCAGGTAGAATCTTGTGCCTCCCCCTGGACAGATCAGGTAATCAGCGGACTTTCCCTTGCCAGGGAACACAATGACCCCAGGAAACTGCGTGGAGAGCGGCCCCAAACATCCCACACCCACACGGCCGCGTTCCGAATTTCTGAGTGTGGCGAGGTTCCATCCTCTGTCTGCAGCGCCTTGGATCTCCTAGGAGCCCTCCGCGTGTCTTCCCGGAGTGTATCCTATTGCGGGCTGCCGGGGAAATTCGGGGGTTTGGCTGAAAATGCAGGTAGCATCTAGTGCATCCACCTGGACAGATCAGGTATTAACGGAATTCCCCCTGCCAGGGAACACCTGTGACACCAGGCAGCAGCGTGGAGGGCAGCCCCAAACCTCCCCCACCCACTAGGCCGCGTTCTGGAATTCTGAGTGTGGCGAGGTTCCGTCCTCTGTCTGCAGCGCCTGGGATCTCCTAGGAGCCCTCCGCGAGTCTTCCCCTAGTGTCTCCTAGTGCGGGCTGCCGGGGAAAGGCGGGGGTGGGGCTGGAATGCAGGTAGCATCTAGTTCCTCACACTGGACAGGGGAGGTAAGTAGCGGAATTCCCCCTGCCAGGGAACAGCTGTGACACCAGGCAGCTGCGTGGAGGGCGGCCCCAATCCTCCCCCACTCACTCGGACGCGTTCCGGGAATCTGAGTTTGGGGAGGTTCCGTCCTTTGTCTGCAGAGCCTGGATTCTCGTAGGAGCCCTGCGCGTGTCTTCCCTGAGTATCTCTTTGGGCGGGCTGACGTTGAAATGCGGGGGTTTGGCTGGAAATGAAGGTAGCATGTAGTACCTTCTCCTGGACAGCGGAGGAATTTAGCGGTCTTCCCCATGCCAAGGAACAGCTCTGAAACCAGGCAGCTGCGTGGAGGGCGGGCCCCAATTCTCCTCCAACCACTCGGCCCCGTTCCGGAATTCTGAGTGTGCGGAGGTTCCGTCCTCTGTCTGCAGCGCCTGGGATCACCTAGGAGCCCTCCGTTTTTCTTCCACGACTGCCTCTAGTGCGGGCTGCCTGGGAAATGTGGGGTTTAGGCTCTAAATGCAGGTATCATGTAGTGCTTCCCCCTGGACTGGAGAGGTAAGTAGCGGAATTCCCCCTGCCAGGGAACAGCTGTGAAACCAGGCAGCTCCGTGGAGGGCTGCCCCAAAACTCCCCAAACCTCTCCAACTTATTCCGGATATCTGAGTGTGGGTAGGTTCCTTCCTCTGTCTGCAGCGCCTGGGATCTCCTAGGAGCCCTCCGCGTGAATTCCCCGAGTGTCTCCTAGTGCGGGCTGCAGAGGAAAAGCGGGGGTTGGGCTGGAAATGCAGGTAGCATCTAGTGCCTCCCCCTGGAAAAGGGAGGTATTTAGCGAACTTCCTCCTGACAGGGAACAGCTGTGACACCAGGCAGGTTCCTGGAGGGCGGCCCCAATCCTCCCCCACCCACACGTAGGTGTTCCATAATTCTGAGTGTGTGGAGGTTCCGTCCTCTGTCTGAAGCCCCTGGGATCTCCTCGGAGCCCTCCGCGTGTCTTCCCCGAGTGGCTCCTTGTGCGGGCTGCCGGGGAAAATTGGGGGATGTTCTGGAAATGCAGGAAACATGTAGTGCCTCCCCCTGTACAGGGGAGGTAATTAGCGGAATTACCCCTGCCAGGGAACAGCTGTGACACCAGGCAGCTGCGTGGAGGAAGCCCCCAAACCTCACCCAACTACTCGTAATTGTTCCGTAATTCTGAGTGTGAGGAGGTTCCGTCCTTTGTATGCAGCGCCTTGGATCTCCTGGGAGCCCTCTGCGTGTCTTCCCCGAGTGACTCCTAATGCGTGATGACGGGGAAAAGCGGGGGTTTGGCTGGAAATGCAGGTAGCATCTAGTTCCTCACACTGGACAGGGGAGGTAAGTAGCGGAATTCCCCCTGCCAGGGAACAGCTGTGACACCAGGCAGCTGCGTGGAGGTCGGCCCCAATCCTCCCCCACTCACTCGGACGCGTTCCGGGAATCTGAGATTGGGGAGGTTCCGTCCTTTGTCTGCAGCGCCTGGGATCTCCTAGGAGCCCTGCGCGTGTCTTCCCTGAGTGTCTCCTAGGGCGGTCTGCCGTTGAAATGCGGGGGTTTGGCTGGAAAATAAGGTAGCATGTAGTACCTTCTCCTGGATAGCGGAGGAATTTAGCGGTCTTCCCCATGCCAAGGAACAGCTCTGACACCAGGCATCTGCGTGGAGGGCGGCCCCAATACTCCTCCACCCACTCGGCCGCGTTCCGGAATTCTAAGTGTGGGGAGGTTCCGTCCTCTGTCTGCAGCTCCTGGGATCTCCTAGGAGCCCTCCGTGTGACTTCCCCGAGTGTCTTCTAGTGCGGGCTGCAGGGGAAAGGCGGGGGTTGGGCTAGAAATGCAGATAGCACCTAGTGCCTCCCTCTGGAAAGGGGAGGTAATTAACGAACTTCCCCCTGACTGGGAACAGCTGTGACACCAGGCAGGTTCGTGGAGGGCCGCCCCAAACCTCCCCCACCCACACGGCCGCGTTCCGGATTTCTGAGTGTGGGGAGTTTCCGTCCTCTGTCTGCAGCGCCTGGGATCTCCTCGGAGCCTTCCGCGTGTCTTCCCCGAGTGGCTCCTAGTGCGGGCTGCCGGGGAAAATTGGGGGATATTCTGGAAATGCAGGAAACATGTAGTACCTCCCCCTGTACAGGGGAGGTAATTAGCGGAATTCCCCCTGCCAGGGAACAGCTGTGAAACCAGGCAGCTGCGTGGAGGAAGCCCCCAAACCTCCCCCACCCACTCGGGCGCGTTCCGGAATTCTGAGTGTGGCGAGGTTCCGTCCTCTGTCTGCAGAGCCTTGGATCACCTAGGAGCCTTCCGCATGTCTTCCCCGATTGTACCCTAGTGCGGGCTGCCAGGGAAAGGCGGGGGTTGGGCTGGAAATGCAGGTAGAATCTTGTGCCTCCCCCTGGACAGATCAGGTAATCAGCGGACTTTCCCTTGCCAGGGAACACAATGACCCCAGGCAGCTGCGTGGAGAGCGGCCCCAAACATCCCACACCCACACGGCCGCGTTCCGAATTTCTGAGTGTGGCGAGGTTCCATCCTCTGTCTGCAGCACCTTGGATCTCCTAGGAGCCCTCCGCGTGTCTTCCCGGAGTGTATCCTAGTGCGGGCTGCCGGGGAAATTCGGGGGTTTGGCTGAAAATGCAGGTAGCATCTAGTGCATCCACCTGGACAGATCAGGTAATTAACGGAATTCCCCCTGCCAGGGAACACCTGTGACACCAGGCAGCAGCGTGGAGGGCAGCCCCAAACCTCCCCCACCCACTAGGCCGCGTTCTGGAATTCTGAGTGTGGCGAGGTTCCGTCCTCTGTCTGCAGCGCCTGGGATCTCCTAGGAGCCCTCCGCGTGTCTTCCCCTAGTGTCTCCTAGTGCGGGCTACCGGGGAAAGGCTGGGGTTGGGCTGGAAATTCAGGTAGAATCTAGAGCCTCCCCCTGGAATGATGAGGTAATTAGCGGACTTCCCCTGCTAGGGAACACCTGTGACACCAGGCAGCTGCGTGTAGGGCGGCCCCAAACCTCCCTAAATCCACTCGGCCGCGTTCCGGATTCTGAGGGTGGCGAGGTTCCGTACTCTGTCTGCAGCGCCTGGGAACTCCTAGGAGCCCTCCGCGTGTCTTCCCCGAGTGTCTGCTTGTGAGGGCTGACGGGGAAAGGCGGGGGTTGGTCTAGAAATGCAGGAACCACGTAGTGCCTCCCCCTGGACAGGGGAGGTTATTAGCGGAATTCCAACTGCCAGGGAACAGCTGTGACACTAAGCAGCTGCGTGAAGGTCGGCCCCATACCTCCCCCACCCACTCGGGCGCGTTCCGGAATTCTGAGTGTGGCGAGGTTCCGTCCTCTGTCTGCAGAGCCTTGGATCTCCTAGGAGCCTTCCGCATGTCTTCCCCGATTGTACCCTAGTGCGGGCTGCCAGGGAAAGGCGGGGGTTGGGCTGGAAATGCAGGTAGAATCTTGTGCCTCCCCCTGGACAGATCAGGTAATCAGCGGACTTTCCCTTGCCAGGGAACACAATGACCCCAGGCAGCTGCGTGGAGAGCGGCCCCAAACATCCCACACCCACACGGCCGCGTTCCGAATTTCTGAGTGTGGCGAGGTTCCATCCTCTGTCTGCAGCGCCTTGGATCTCCTAGGAGCCCTCCGCGTGTCTTCCCGGAGTGTATCCTAGTGCGGGCTGCCGGGGAAATTCGGGGGTTTGGCTGAAAATGCAGGTAGCATCTAGTGCATCCACCTGGACAGATCAGGTAATTAACGGAATTCCCCCTGCCAGGGAACACCTGTGACACCAGGCAGCAGCGTGGAGGGCAGCCCCAAACCTCCCCCACCCACTAGGCCGCGTTCTGGAATTCTGAGTGTGGCGAGGTTCCGTCCTCTGTCTGCAGCGCCTGGGATCTCCTAGGAGCCCTCCGCGTGTCTTCCCCTAGTGTCTCCTAGTGCGGGCTACCGGGGAAAGGCGGGGGTTGGGCTGGAAATTCAGGTAGAATCTAGAGCCTCCCCCTGGAATGATGAGGTAATTAGCGGACTTCCCCTGCTAGGGAACACCTGTGACACCAGGCAGCTGCGTGTAGGGCGGCCCCAAACCTCCCTAAATCCACTCGGCCGCGTTCCGGATTCTGAGGGTGGCGAGGTTCCGTACTCTGTCTGCAGCGCCTGGGAACTCCTAGGAGCCCTCCGCATGTCTTCCCCGAGTGTCTGCTTGTGAGGGCTGACGGGGAAAGGCGGGGTTTGGGCTGGAATGCAGGTAGCATCTAGTGCGTCCCCCTGGACAGATGAGGTAATTAGCGGAATTCCCCCTGCCAGGGAACACCTGTGACAACAGTCAGCTCCCTTGAGGGCGGCTCCAAACATCCCCAACCCAATCGGCCGCGTTCCGTAACTCTGAGTGTGGGGAGGTTCCGTCCTCTTTCTGCAGCGCCTGGGATCTCCTAGGAGCCTTCCGCGTGTCTTCCCCGAGTGTCTCCTATTGCAGGCTGCCAGGAAAAGGCGGGGGTTCGGCTGTAAATGCAGGTAGCATCTAGTGCCTCCCCCTGGACAGGGGAGGTAATTAGCGGAATTACCACTGCCAGGAAACAGCTGTGAAACTAAGCAGCTGCGTGAAGGTCGGCCCCATACCTCCCCCACCCACTCGGGCGCGTTCCGGAATTCTGAGTGTGGCGAGGTTCCGTCCTCTGTCTGCAGAGCCTTGGATCTCCTAGGAGCCTTCCGCATGTCTTCCCCTATTGCCCCTAGTGCGGGCTGCCGGGGAAATGCGGGGGTTGGGCTGGATATGCAGGTAGAATCTTGTGCCTCCCCCTGGACAGATCAGGTAATCAGCGGACTTTCCCTTGCCAGGGAACACAATGACCCCAGGCAGCTGCGTGGAGGGCGGCCCCAAACATCCCACACACACACGGCCGCGTTCCGAATTTCTGAGTGTGGCGAGGTTCCGTCCTCTGTCTGCAGCGCCTTGGATATCCTAGGAGCCCTCCGCGTGTCTTCCCGGAGTGTATCCTAGTGCGGGCTGCCGGGGAAAGGCGGGGGTTTGGCTGGAAATGCAGGTAGCATCTAGTGCATCCACCTGGACAGATCAGGTAATTAGCGGACTTCCCCCCGCAAGGGAACACCTGTGACAGCAGGCAGCTGCGTGGGGGCGGCGCGTAAACTCCCCAACCCACTCGGGCGCGTTCCGGATTTGTGAGGTTGGCGAGGTTCCGTCCTCTGTGTGCAGCGTCCGAGATCTCCTAGGAGACCTCGGCGTGTCTTCCCTGATTGTCTCCTAGAGCGGGCTGCCTGGGAAAGGCGGGGTTTGGGCAGGAAATACAGGTAGCTTCTACTGCCTCCCCTTGGACATATGAGGTAATTAGAAGAATTCCCCTTGCAACGGAACACCGGTGACACCAGGCAGCTGCGTTGAGGGCGGCCCCAAACCTCCCCCAACCACTCGGCCGCGTTCTGGAATTCTGAGGCTGGCATGGTTCTGTTCTCTGTCTGAAGCGCCTGGGATCTCCTAGGAGCCATCCGCGTGTCTTCCCCGAGTTTCTCCTAGTGCGGGCTGCCGGGGAAAGTAGGGGTTTGTGCTGGAAATGCAGTAGCATCTAGTGCTTCCCGCTGGACAGATCACGTAATTAGCGGAATTACCCCTTCCAGGGAACACCTGTGACACTAGGCAGCTGCGTGGAGGGCGGCCCAATTCCTCCCACAACCACTCGGCCGCGTTCCGGAATTCTGAGCGTGGCGAGGTTCCGTCATCTGTCTGCAGCGCCTGGGATCTCCTAGGAGCCCTCCTCGTGTCTTCCCCGAGTGTCTCCTTGTGCGGGCTGCCGGGGAAAGGGGGGGGTTTTGCTGGAAATGCAGGTAGCATCTAGTTCCTCCCCCTGGACAGATCAGGTAATTAGTGGAATTCCCACTGTGAGGGAACACTTGGGACAACAGGCATCTGCGTGGAGGGCGGCCCCAATACTCCTCCACCCACTCGTCTGCTTCCGCAATTCTGAGGGTGGAGAGATTCCGTCCTCTTTCTGCAGCAGCTGGGATCACCTTGGAGCCCTTCGCGTGTCTTCCCCGAGTGTCTCCTAGTGCAGGCTGCTGGGGAAATGCGGGGGTTGGGCTGGAAACGCAGGTAGCATCTAGTGCCTCCCCCTGGACTTATGAGGTAATTAACGGACTTCCCCCTGCCAGGGAACACCTGTGACGCCAGGCAGCAGCGTGGAGGGCAGCCCCAAATCTCCCCCACCCACACGGCTGCGTTCCGGATTTCTGAGTGTGGGGAGTTTCCGTCCTCTGTCTGCAGCGTCTGGGATCTCCTCGGAGCCTTCTGCGTGTCTTCCCAGAGTGGCTCCTAGTGCGGGCTGCCGGGGAAAATTGGGGGATGTTCTGGAAATGCAGGAAACATGTAGTGCCTCCCCCTGTACAGGGGAGGTAATTAGCGGAATTCCCCTGCCAGGGAACAGCTGTGAAACCAGGCAGCTGCGTGGAGGAAGCCCCCAAACCTCACACAACCACTCGTAATTGTTCCGTAATTCTGATTGTGGGGAGGTTCCGTCCTTTGTCTGCAGCGCCTTGAATCTCCTAGGAGCCCTCCGCGTGTCTTCCCCGAGTGACTCCTAATGCGTGATGACGGGGAAAAGCGGGGGTTTGGCTGGAAATGCAGAAACCATATATTGCCTTCCCCTGGACAGGGGAGGTAATTAGCGAACTTCCCCCTGCCATGGAACAACTGTGACACCAGTCAGCTGCGTGGATGGCGCCCAAAAACTCCCCAACCCACTCGTACCTGTTCCGTAATTCTGAGTGTGTGGAGGTTCCGTCCTCTGTCTGCAGCACCTGGGATCTCCTAAAAGCCCCTCCGTGTGTCTTCCCCGAGTGTCTCTAGTGTGGGATGCCGGGAAAAGGCGGGGTTTGGGCTGGAAATGCAGGTAGCATCTAGTGCCTCCCCCTGGACAGGGGAGGTAATTAGCGGACTTCCCCCAGACAGGGAAAATCTCTGACACAAGGCAGGTGCGTGGAGGATGGCCCCAAACCTCCCCCACCCACTTGGCCGCCTTCCGGATTTTTGAGTTGGGGAGGTTCCGTCCTCTGTCTGCAGCCCCTGGGATCTCCTAGGAGCCCTCCGCTTGTCTTCCCCGAGTGTCTCCTAGTGCGTGCTGCCGGGGAAAGGCGGGGGTTGGGCTGGAAATTCAGGTAGCATCTAGTTCCTCACACTGGACAGGGGAGGTAAATAGCGGAATTCCCCCGGCCTGGGAACAGCTGTGACACCATGCAGCTGCGTGGAGGGCGGCCCCAATCCTCCCCCACTCACTCGGACTTTTTCCGGAAATCTGAGTTTGGGGAGGTTCCGTCCTCTGTCTACAGTAACTGGGATCTCCGAGGAGCCCTCCGCGTGTATTCCCTGAGTGTCTCCTAGGGCGGGCTGCCGTTGAAATGCGGGGGTTTGGCTGGAAATGAAGGTAGCATGTAGTACATTCCCCTGGACAGCGGAGGAATTTAGCGGACTTCCCCAAGCCAAGGAACAGCTCTGACACCAGGCAGCTGCGTTGAGGGCGGCCCCAATACTCCTCCACCCACTCGGCCGCGTTCCGGAATTCTGAGTGTGGGGAGGTTCCTTCCTCTGTCTGCATCGCCTGGGATCACCTAGGAGCCCTCCGTTTGTCTTCCACGATTGTCTCTAGTGCGGGCTGCCTGGGAAATATGGGGGTTAGTCTCTAAATGCAGGTATCATGTAGTGCTTCCCCCTGGACTGGGGAGGTAATTAGCGGAATTCCCCCTGCCAGGGAACTGCTGTGAAACCAGGCAGCTGCGTGGAGGGCTGCCCCAAACCTCCCCAAACCTCTCCAACTTATTCCGGATATCTGAGTGTGGGTAGGTTCCTTCCTCTGTCTGCAGCGCCCGGGATCTCCTAGGAGCCCTCCGCGTGAATTCCCCGAGTGTCTCCTAGAGCGGGCTGCAGAGGAAAGGCGGGGTTTGGGCTGGAAATGCAGGTAGCATCTAGTGCCTCCCCCTGGAAAGGGGAGGTATTTAGCGAACTTCCCCCTGACAGGGAACAGCTGTGACACCAGGCAGGTTCGTGGAGGACGGCCCCAAACATCCCCCACCCACTCGTAGGTGTTCAGTAATTCTGAGTGTGTGGAGGTTCCGTCCTCTGCCTGCAGTGCCTGGGATCTCCTAAGAGCCTTCCGCGTGTCTTCCCCGAGTGTCTCTACTGTGGGCTGCCAGGGAATGGCGGGGGTTTGGCTGGAAATGCAGGTAGCATCTAGTTCCTCAACCTGGAAATGGGAGGTAAGAAGCGGAATTCCCCCTGCCAGGGAACAGCTGTGACACCAGGCAGCTGCGTGGGGAGCGGCCCCAATCCTCCCCCACTCACTCGGACACGTTCCGCAAATCTGAGTTTGGGGAGGTTCCGTCCTCTGTCTGCAGCACCTGGGATCTCCGAGGAGCCCTCCGCGTTTCTTCCCTGAGTGTCTCCTAGGGCGTGCTGCCATTGAAATGCGGGGGTTTGGCTGGAAATGAAGGTAGCATGTAGTACATTCCCCTGGACAGCTGAGGAATTTAGCGGACTTCCCTATGCCAAGGAACAGCTCTGACACCAGGCAGCTGCGTGGAGGGCGGCCCCAACAATCCTGAACCCACTCGGCCGCGTTCCGGAATTCTGAGTGTGGGGAGGTTCCGTCCTCTGTCTGCAGCGCCTGGGATCACCTAGGAGCCCTCCGTTTGTCTTCCACGAGTGTCTCTAGTGCGGGCTGCCTGGGAAATGTGGGGGTTAGGCTTTAAATGCAGGTATCATGTAGTGCTTCCCCCTGGACTGGGGAGGTAATTAGCGGAATTCCCCCTGCCAGGGAACAGCTGTGATACCAGGCAGCTGCGTGGAGGGCGCCCCCAAACCTCCCCAATCCACTCTACTTATTCCCTAATTCTGAGTGTGGGGAGGTTCCGTCTTCTGTCTGCAGTTCTTGGGATCCCCTAGGAGCCGTCCGCGTGTCTTCCCTGAGTGTCTCCTAGGGCTGGCTGCAGTTGAAAGGCGGGGGTTGGTCTGGAAAAGAAGGTAGCATGTAGTACCTTCCCCTGGACAGCGGAGGAATTTAGCGGACTTCCCCATGCCAAGGAACAGCTCTAACAACCGGCAGCTATGTGGAGTGAGGCCCCAATTCTCCTCCACCCCCTATGCCGCGTTCCGGAATTCTGATTGTGGGGAGGTTCCGTCCTCTGTCTGCAGCGCCTGGGATCTCCTAGGAGCCCTCCGCGTATCTTCCCTGAGTGTCTCCTAGGGCGGGCTGCCGGGGAAAGGCGGGGGTTGGCCGGGAAATGCAGGTAGAATCTAGTGCCTCACCCTGGACAAGGGAGGTAATTAGCGGAATTCCCCCTGCCAGGGAACAGCTGTGACACCAGGCAGCTGCGTGGAGGGCGGCCCCAAACCTCCCCAAACCTCTCCTACTTATTCCGGATATCTGAATGTGGGGAGGTTCCGTCCTCTGTCTGCAGCGCCTGGGATCTCCTCGGACCCCTCCGCGTGTCTTCCCCGAGTGGCTCCTAGTGCGGGCTGCTGGGGAAATGCGGGGGTTGTGCTGGAAATACAGGAACCATGTAGTGCCTCCCCCTGTAAAGGGGAGGTAATTAGCGGACTTCCCCCTGCCAGGGAACAGCTGTGACACCAGGCAGCTGCGTGGAGTGAGCCACCAAACCTCACCCAACCACTCGTAATTGTTCCATAATTCTGAGTGTGGGGAGGTTCCGTTCTCTGTCTGCAGCGCCTGGGATCTCCTAGGAGCCCTCCGCGTGTCTTCCCTGAGTGTCTCCTAGGGCGGGCTTCCGTTGAAAGGCGGGGGTAGGGCTGGAAATGATGGTAGCATGAAGTACATTCCCCAGGACCGCGGAGGAATTTAGCGGACTTCGCCCTGCAAAGGAACAGCTGTGAAACCAGGCAGCTGCTTGGAGGGCGGCCTTAAACCTCCCCCACCCACTCGGCCGCGTTCCGGAATTCTGAGTTTGGGGAGGTTCCGTCCTCTGTCTGCAGCGCATGGGATCTCCTAGGAGAAATCCGCATATTTTCCCGATTGTCTCATAGTGCGGGCTACATGGGAAAGTCGGGGGAAGGGCTGGAAATTCACGTAGCATGTAGTGCCTCCCCCTGGACAGGGGAGGTAATTAGCTGACTTCCCCCTGACAGAGAACAGCTGTGACACAAGGCAGGTGCGTGGAGGGCGGCCCTAAACCTTCCCCACCCATTCGGCCGCGTTCCAGATTTCTGAGTTGGGGAGGTTCCGTCCTCTGACTGCAGGTCCTGGGATCTCCTAGGAGCCCTCCGCGTTTCTTCCCCGAGTGTCTGCTATTGCGGGCTTCCGGGGAAAGGCAGGGGTAGGGCTGGAAATGCAGGAACAATGTAGTGCCTCCCCCTGGACAATGGAGGTAATTAGCGGACTTCCCCATTTCAGGTAACAGCTGTGACAACAGGCAGATGCGTGGAGGGCGGCTCCAATCCTACCCCACCCACTCGGCCGCGTTCCGTAACTCTGAGTGTGGGGAAGTTCCGTCCTATGTCTGCAGCACCTGGGATCTCCTAGGAGCTCTCGGCGTGTCTTCAAAGAGTTTCTCTAGTGCGGGCAGCCGAGGAAAGTCGGGGGTTGTTCTGGAAATGCAGGTAGCATCTAGTTCCTCACCCTGGACTGGGGACGTAATTAGCGGAATTCCCCCTGCCAGGGAACAGCTGTGACAAGAGGCAGCTGCGTGGGGGGCGCCCCCAAACCTCCCCAAACCACTCATACTTATTCCGTAATTCTGAGTGTGGGGAGGTTCCGCCTTCTGTCTGCAGCTCTTGGGATCTACTAGGAGCCCTCCACGTGTCTTCCCTGAGTGTCTCCTAGGGCGGGCTGCCATTGAAAGGCGGGGGTTGGGCTGGAAATTAAGGTAGCATTAGTGCCTCCCCCTGGACAGCGGAGGAATTTAGCGGACTTCCCCCTGCAAAGGAACAGCTGTGACACCAGGCAGCTGCGTGGTGGGCGGCCCCAAACCTCCCCAAACCTCTCCTACTTATTCCGGATATCTGAGTGTGGGGAGGTTCCGTCCTCTGTCTGCAGCGCCTGGGATCTCCTAGGAGCCCTCCGCGTGTCTTCCCCGAGTGGCTCTTATTGAGGGCTTCCGGGAAAAGCGGGGGTTGGTCTAGAAATGCAGGAACCACGTAGTGCCTCCCCCTGGACAGGGGAGGTTATTAGCGGAATTCCAACTGCCAGGGAACAGCTGTGACACTAAGCAGCTGCGTGAAGGTCGGCCCCATACCTCCCCCACCCACTCGGGCGCGTTCCGGAATTCTGAGTGTGGCGAGGTTCCGTCCTCTGTCTGCAGAGCCTTGGATCTCCTAGGAGCCTTCCGCATGTCTTCCCCGATTGTACCCTAGTGCGGGCTGCCAGGGAAAGGCGGGGGTTGGGCTGGAAATGCAGGTAGAATCTTGTGCCTCCCCCTGGACAGATCAGGTAATCAGCGGACTTTCCCTTGCCAGGGAACACAATGACCCCAGGAAGCTGCGTGGAGAGCGGCCCCAAACATCCCACACCCACACGGCCGCGTTCCGAATTTCTGAGTGTGGCGAGGTTCCATCCTCTGTCTGCAGCACCTTGGATCTCCTAGGAGCCCTCCGCGTGTCTTCCCGGAGTGTATCCTAGTGCGGGCTGCCGGGGAAATTCGGGGGTTTGGCTGAAAATGCAGGTAGCATCTAGTGCATCCACCTGGACAGATCAGGTAATTAACGGAATTCCCCCTGCCAGGGAACACCTGTGACACCAGGCAGCAGCGTGGAGGGCAGCCCCAAACCTCCCCCACCCACTAGGCCGCGTTCTGGAATTCTGAGTGTGGCGAGGTTCCGTCCTCTGTCTGCAGCGCCTGGGATCTCCTAGGAGCCCTCCGCGTGTCTTCCCCTAGTGTCTCCTAGTGCGGGCTACCGGGGAAAGGCGGGGGTTGGGCTGGAAATTCAGGTAGAATCTAGAGCCTCCCCCTGGAATGATGAGGTAATTAGCGGACTTCCCCTGCTAGGGAACACCTGTGACACCAGGCAGCTGCGTGTAGGGCGGCCCCAAACCTCCCTAAATCCACTCGGCCGCGTTCCGGATTCTGAGGGTGGCGAGGTTCCGTACTCTGTCTGCAGCGCCTGGGAACTCCTAGGAGCCCTCCGCGTGTCTTCCCCGAGTGTCTGCTTGTGAGGGCTGACGGGGAAAGGCGGGGTTTGGGCTGGAATGCAGGTAGCATCTAGTGCGTCCCCCTGGACAGATGAGGTAATTAGCGGAATTCCCCCTGCCAGGGAACACCTGTGACAACAGTCAGCTCCCTTGAGGGCGGCTCCAAACATCCCCAACCCAATCGGCCGCGTTCCGTAACTCTGAGTGTGGGGAGGTTCCGTCCTCTTTCTGCAGCGCCTGGGATCTCCTAGGAGCCTTCCGCGTGTCTTCCCCGAGTGTCTCCTATTGCAGGCTGCCAGGAAAAGGCGGGGGTTCGGCTGTAAATGCAGGTAGCATCTAGTGCCTCCCCCTGGACAGGGGAGGTAATTAGCGGAATTACCACTGCCAGGAAACAGCTGTGAAACTAAGCAGCTGCGTGAAGGTCGGCCCCATACCTCCCCCACCCACTCGGGCGCGTTCCGGAATTCTGAGTGTGGCGAGGTTCCGTCCTCTGTCTGCAGAGCCTTGGATCTCCTAGGAGCCTTCCGCATGTCTTCCCCTATTGCCCCTAGTGCGGGCTGCCGGGGAAATGCGGGGGTTGGGCTGGATATGCAGGTAGAATCTTGTGCCTCCCCCTGGACAGATCAGGTAATCAGCGGACTTTCCCTTGCCAGGGAACACAATGACCCCAGGCAGCTGCGTGGAGGGCGGCCCCAAACATCCCACACACACACGGCCGCGTTCCGAATTTCTGAGTGTGGCGAGGTTCCGTCCTCTGTCTGCAGCGCCTTGGATATCCTAGGAGCCCTCCGCGTGTCTTCCCGGAGTGTATCCTAGTGCGGGCTGCCGGGGAAAGGCGGGGGTTTGGCTGGAAATGCAGGTAGCATCTAGTGCATCCACCTGGACAGATCAGGTAATTAGCGGACTTCCCCCCGCAAGGGAACACCTGTGACAGCAGGCAGCTGCGTGGGGGCGGCGCGTAAACTCCCCAACCCACTCGGGCGCGTTCCGGATTTGTGAGGTTGGCGAGGTTCCGTCCTCTGTGTGCAGCGTCCGAGATCTCCTAGGAGACCTCGGCGTGTCTTCCCTGATTGTCTCCTAGAGCGGGCTGCCTGGGAAAGGCGGGGTTTGGGCAGGAAATACAGGTAGCTTCTACTGCCTCCCCTTGGACATATGAGGTAATTAGAATTCCCCTTGCAACGGAACACCGGTGACACCAGGCAGCTGCGTTGAGGGCGGCCCCAAACCTCCCCCAACCACTCGGCCGCGTTCTGGAATTCTGAGGCTGGCATGGTTCTGTTCTCTGTCTGAAGCGCCTGGGATCTCCTAGGAGCCATCCGCGTGTCTTCCCCGAGTTTCTCCTAGTGCGGGCTGCCGGGGAAAGTAGGGGTTTGTGCTGGAAATGCAGTAGCATCTAGTGCTTCCCGCTGGACAGATCACGTAATTAGCGGAATTACCCCTTCCAGGGAACACCTGTGACACTAGGCAGCTGCGTGGAGGGCGGCCCAATTCCTCCCACAACCACTCGGCCGCGTTCCGGAATTCTGAGCGTGGCGAGGTTCCGTCATCTGTCTGCAGCGCCTGGGATCTCCTAGGAGCCCTCCTCGTGTCTTCCCCGAGTGTCTCCTTGTGCGGGCTGCCGGGGAAAGGGGGGCGTTTTGCTGGAAATGCAGGTAGCATCTAGTTCCTCCGCCTGGACAGATCAGGTAATTAGTGGACTTCCCACTGTGAGGGAACACTTGGGACAACAGGCATCTGCGTGGAGGGCGGCCCCAATACTCCTCCACCCACTCGTCTGCTTCCGCAATTCTGAGGGTGGAGAGATTCCGTCCTCTTTCTGCAGCAGCTGGGATCACTTTGGAGCCCTTCGCGTGTCTTCCCCGAGTGTCTCCTAGTGCAGGCTGCTGGGGAAATGCGGGGGTTGGGCTGGAAATGCAGGTAGCATCTAGTGCCTCCCCCTGGACTTATGAGGTAATTAACGGACTTCCCCCTGCCAGGGAACACCTGTGACGCCAGGCAGCAGCGTGGAGGGCAGCCCCAAAACTCCCCCACCCACACGGCTGCGTTCCGGATTTCTGAGTGTGGGGAGTTTCCGTCCTCTGTCTGCAGCGTCTGGGATCTCCTCGGAGCCTTCCGCGTGTCTTCCCCGAGTGGCTCCTAGTGCGGGCTGCCGGGGAAAATTGGGGGATGTTCTGGAAATGCAGGAAACATGTAGTGCCTCCCCCTGTACAGGGGAGGTAATTAGCGGAATTCCCCCTGCCAGGGAACAGCTGTGAAACCAGGCAGCTGCGTGGAGGAAGCCCCCAAACCTCACCCAACCACTCGTAATTGTTCCGTAATTCTGAGTGTGGGGAGGTTCCGTCCTTTGTCTGCAGCGCCTTGAATCTCCTAGGAGCCCTCCGCGTGTCTTCCCCGAGTGACTCCTAATGCGTGATGACGGGGAAAAGCGGGGGTTTGGGTGGAAATGCAGAAACCATATATTGCCTTCCCCTGGACAGGGGAGGTAATTAGCGAACTTCCCACTGCCATGGAACAACTGTGACACCAGTCAGCTGCGTGGATGGCGCCCAAAAACTCCCCAACCCACTCGTACCTGTTCCGTAATTCTGAGTGTGTGGAGGTTCTGTCCTCTGTCTGCAGCACCTGGGATCTCCTAAAAGCCCCTCCGTGTGTCTTCCCCGAGTGTCTCTAGTGTGGGATGCCGGGAAAAGGCGGGGTTTGGGCTGGAAATGCAGGTAGCATCTAGTGCCTCCCCCTGGACAGGGGAGGTAATTAGCGGACTTCCCCCAGACAGGGAAAATCTCTGACACAAGGCAGGTGCGTGGAGGATGGCCCCAAACCTCCCCCACCCACTTGGCCGCCTTCCGGATTTTTGAGTTGGGGAGGTTCCGTCCTCTGTCTGCAGCCCCTGGGATCTCCTAGGAGCCCTCCGCTTGTCTTCCCCGAGTGTCTCCTAGTGCGTGCTGCCGGGGAAAGGCGGGGGTTGGGCTGGAAATTCAGGTAGCATCTAGTTCCTCACACTGGACAGGGGAGGTAAATAGCGGAATTCCCCCGGCCTGGGAACAGCTGTGACACCAGGCAGCTGCGTGGAGGGCGGCCCCAATCCTCCCCCACTCACTCGGACTTTTTCCGGAAATCTGAGTTTGGGGAGGTTCCGTCCTCTGTCTACAGTAACTGGGATCTCCGAGGAGCCCTCCGCGTGTATTCCCTGAGTGTCTCCTAGGGCGGGCTGCCGTTGAAATGCGGGGGTTTGGCTGGAAATGAAGGTAGCATGTAGTACATTCCCCTGGACAGCGGAGGAATTTAGCGGATTTCCCTATGCCAAGGAACAGCTCTGACACCAGGCAGCTGCGTTGAGGGCGGCCCCAATACTCCTCCACCCACTCGGCCGCGTTCCGGAATTCTGAGTGTGGGGAGGTTCCTTCCTCTGTCTGCATCGCCTGGGATCACCTAGGAGCCCTCCGTTTGTCTTCCACGATTGTCTCTAGTGCGGGCTGCCTGGGAAATATGGGGGTGAGTCTCTAAATGCAGGTATCATGTAGTGCTTCCCCCTGGACTGGGGAGGTAATTAGCGGAATTCCCCCTGCCAGGGAACTGCTGTGAAACCAGGCAGCTGCGTGGAGGGCTGCCCCAAACCTCCCCAAACCTCTCCAACTTATTCCGGATATCTGAGTGTGGGTAGGTTCCTTCCTCTGTCTGCAGCGCCTGGGATCTCCTAGGAGCCCTCCGCGTGAATTCCCCGAGTGTCTCCTAGAGCGGGCTGCAGAGGAAAGGCGGGGTTTGGGCTGGAAATGCAGGTAGCATCTAGTGCCTCCCCCTGGAAAGGGGAGGTATTTAGCGAACTTCCCCCTGACAGGGAACAGCTGTGACACCAGGCTGGTTCGTGGAGGACGGCCCCAAACATCCCCCACCCACTCGTAGGTGTTCAGTAATTCTGAGTGTGTGGAGGTTCCGTCCTCTGCCTGCAGCGCCTGGGATCTCCTAAGAGCCTTCCGCGTGTCTTCCCCGAGTGTCTCTACTGTGGGCTGCCAGGGAATGGCGGGGGTTTGGCTGGAAATGCAGGTAGCATCTAGTTCCTCTACCTGGAAATGGGAGGTAAGAAGCGGAATTCCCCCTGCCAGGGAACAGCTGTGACACCAGGCAGCTGCGTGGGGAGCGGCCCCAATCCTTCCCCACTCACTCGGACACGTTCCGGAAATCTGAGTTTGGGGAGGTTCCGTCCTCTGTCTGCAGCACCTGGGATCTCCGAGGAGCCCTCCGCGTTTCTTCCCTGAGTGTCTCCTAAGGCGTGCTGCCGTTGAAATGCGGGGGTTTGGCTGGAAATGAAGGTAGCATGTAGTACATTCCCCTGGACAGCTGAGGAATTTAGCGGACTTCCCTATGCCAAGGAACAGCTCTGACACCAGGCAGCTGCGTGGAGGGCGGCCCCAACACTCCTGAACCCACTCGGCCGCGTTCCGGAATTCTGAGTGTGGGGAGGTTCCGTCCTCTGTCTGCAGCGCCTGGGATCAACTAGGAGCCCTCCGTTTGTCTTCCACGAGTGTCTCTAGTGCGGGCTGCCTGGGAAATGTGGGGGTTAGGCTTTAAATGCAGGTATCATGTAGTGCTTCCCCCTGGACTGGGGAGGTAATTAGCGGAATTCCCCCTGCCAGGGAACAGCTGTGATACCAGGCAGCTGCGTGGAGGGCGCCCCCTAACCTCCACAATCCACTCTACTTATTCCCTAATTCTGAGTGTGGGGAGGTTCCGTCTTCTGTCTGCAGTTCTTGGGATCCCCTAGGAGCCGTCCGCGTGTCTTCCCTGAGTGTCTCCTAGGGCTGGCTGCAGTTGAAAGGCGGGGGTTGGTCTGGAAACGAAGGCAGCATGTAGTACCTTCCCCTGGACAGCGGAGGAATTTAGCGGAATTCCCCATGCCAAGGAACAGCTCTAACAACCGGCAGCTATGTGGAGGGAGGCCCCAATTCTCCTCCACCCCCTAGGCCGCGTTCCGGAATTCTGATTGTGGGGAGGTTCCGTCCTCTGTCTGCAGCGCCTGGGATCTCCTAGGAGCCCTCCGCGTATCTTCCCTGAGTGTCTCCTAGGGCGGGCTGCCGGGGAAAGGCGGGGGTTGGCCGGGAAATGCAGGTAGAATCTAGTGCCTCACCCTGGACAAGGGAGGTAATTAGCGGAATTCCCCCTGCCAGGGAACAGCTGTGACACCAGGCAGCTGCGTGGAGGGCGGCCCCAAACCTCACCCAACCACTCGTAATTGTTCCATAATTCTGAGTGTGGGGAGGTTCCGTCCTCTGTCTGCAGCGCCTGGGATCTCCTAGGAGCCCTCCGCGTGTCTTCCCTGAGTGTCTCCTAGGGCGGGCTTCCGTTGAAAGGCGGGGGTAGGGCTGGAAATGATGGTAGCATGAAGTACATTCCCCTGGACCGCGGAGGAATTTAGCGGACTTCGCCCTGCAAAGGAACAGCTGTGAAACCAGGCAGCTGCTTGGAGGGCGGCCTTAAACCTCCCCCACCCACTCGGCCGCGTTCCGGAATTCTGAGTTTGGGGAGGTTCCGTCCTCTGTCTGCAGCGCATGGGATCTCCTAGGAGAAATCCGCATATTTTCCCGATTGTCTCATAGTGCGGGCTACATGGGAAAGTCGGGGGAAGGGCTGGAAATTCACGTAGCATGTAGTGCCTCCCCCTGGACAGGGGAGGTAATTAGCTGACTTCCCCCTGACAGAGAACAGCTGTGACACATGGCAGGTGCGTGGAGGGCGGCCCTAAACCTTCCCCACCCATTCGGCCGCGTTCCGGATTTCTGAGTTGGGGAGGTTCCGTCCTCTGACTGCAGGTCCTGGGATCTCCTAGGAGCCCTCCGCGTTTCTTCCCCGAGTGTCTGCTATTGCGGGCTTCCGGGGAAAGGCAGGGGTAGGGCTGGAAATGCAGGAACAATGTAGTGCCTCCCCCTGGACAATGGAGGTAATTAGCGGACTTCCCCATTTCAGGTAACAGCTGTGACAACAGGCAGATGCGTGGAGGGCGGCTCCAATCCTACCCCACCCACTCGGCCGCGTTCCGTAACTCTTAGTGTGGGGAAGTTCCGTCCTATGTCTGCAGCACCTGGGATCTCCTAGGAGCCCTCGGCGTGTCTTCAAAGAGTTTCTCTAGTGCGGGCAGCCGAGGAAAGGCAGGGGTTGTTCTGGAAATGCAGGTAGCATCTAGTTCCTCACCCTGGACTGGGGACGTAATTAGCGGAATTCCCCCTGCCAGGGAACAGCTGTGACAAGAGGCAGCTGCGTGGGGGGCGCCCCCAAACCTCCCCAAACCACTCATACTTATTCCGTAATTCTGAGTGTCGGGAGGTTCCGCCTTCTGTCTGCAGCTCTTGGGATCTACTAGGAGCCCTCCACGTGTCTTCCCTGAGTGTCTCCTAGGGCGGGCTGCCATTGAAAGGCGGGGGTTGGGCTGGAAATTAAGGTAGCATTAGTGCCTCCCCCTGGACAGCGGAGGAATTTAGCGGACTTCCCCCTGCAAAGGAACAGCTGTGACACCAGGCAGCTGCGTGGTGGGCGGCCCCAAACCTCCCCAAACCTCTCCTACTTATTCCGGATATCTGAGTGTGGGGAGGTTCCGTCCTCTGTCTGCAGCGCCTGGGATCTCCTAGGAGCCCTCCGCGTGACTTCCCCGAATGTCTCCTTGTGCGGGCTGCCGAGGAAAGGCAGGGGTTGGCCTGGAAATGCTGGTAGCATCTAGTGCCTTCCCCTGGACAGGGGAGGTAATTAGCGTACTTCCCCCTGAGAGGGAACAGCTGTGACACCAGGCAGGTGCGTGGAGGGCGGCCCCAAACCTCCCCCACCCACTCGGACGCGTTCCGGAATTCTGAGTGTGTGGAGGTTCCGTCCTCTGTCTGCAGCGCGTGGGATCTACTAGGAGCCCTCCGCATGCTTTCCCAGGGTGTCTCTTAGTGCGGGCTGCAGGGGAAAAGCGGGGGTTGTGCTGGAAATGCAGGAGACATGTAGTGCTACCACCTGTATAGGGGATGTAATTAGCGGACTTCCCCCTGCCAGGGAATAGCTGTGACACCAGACAGCTGCGTGGAGGGCGCCCAAAACCTCCCCAAACAACTCGTACGTGTTCCGTAATTCTGAGTTTGTGGAGGTTCTGTCCTCTGCCTGCAGCGCCTGGGATCTCCTAAGAGCCCTCCGCGTGTCTTCCACGAGTGTCTATAGTGTGGGCAGCCGGGGAAAGGCGGGGGTTTGGCTGGAAATGCAGGTAGCATGTAGTGCCTCCCCCTGGACTGGGGAGGTAATTAGCGGACTTCCCCTTGCCAGGGAACAGCTCTGACAACAGGTAGCTGCGTGGAAGGCGGCCCCAATACTCCTCCACCCATTCGGCCGCGTTCCGGAATTCTGAGTGTGTGGAGGTTCCGTCCTATGTCTGCAGCCCCTGGGATCTCCTAGGAGCCCTCCGCGTGTCTTCCCCGAGTGACTCATAATGCGTGCTGACGGGGAAAGGCGGGGGTTTGGCTGGAAATGCAGAAACCATGAAGTGCCTTCCCCTGGACAGGGGTGGTAATTAGCGAAATTCCCCCTGCCAGGGAACAACTGTGACACCAGGTAGCTGCGTGGAGGGCGCCCAAAAACTCCCGAAACCACTCGTACGTGTTCCGTAATTCTGAGCGTGTGGAGGTTCCGTCCTCTGTCTGCAGCGACTGGGATTTCCTAAGAGCCCTCCGCGTGTCTTCCCCGAGTGTCTCTAGTGTGGGCTGCCGGGGAAAGGCCTGGGTTTGTCTGGAAATGCAGGTAGCATGTAATGCCGCCCCCTGGACTGGGGAGTTAATTAGCGGACTTCCCCCAGCCAGGGAACAGCTGTGACACCAGGCAGCTGAGTGGAGGGCGGTCCCAAACCTCCCCCTCCCACTCCGTCGCGTTCCGGATTTCTGAGTGTGGGGAGGTTCCGTTCTCTGTCTACAGCACCTGGGATCTCCTAGGAGCCATCCGCGTGTCTTCCCCGAGTGTTTCATAGTGCGGGCTGCCAGGGAAAGGCGGGGGTGAGGCTGTAAATGCAATTAGCATTTAGTGCTTCCCCCTGGACTGGGGAGGTAATTAGCGGACTTCCCCCAGCCAGGGAACATCTGTGACACCAGGCAGCTGCGTGGAGGGCGTCCCCAATCCTCCCCCACCGACTCGGTCGCGTTCCGGAAATCTGAGGGTGGGGAGGTTCCGTCCTCTGCCTGCAGCGCCTAGGATCTCCTAGGATCCCTCCGCGTGTCTTCCCCGATTGTCTCCTAGTGTGGGCTGCCGGGGAAAGTCGGGGGATGGGCTGTAAATGCAGGTAGCATGTAGTGCCTCCCCCTGGACAGGGGAGGTAATTAGCGGACTTCCCCCTGACAGGGAACAGCTGTGACACCAGGCAGCTGAGTGGAGGGCGGCCCCAATCCTCCCACACCCAATCGGCCGCGTTCCGGATTTCTGATTTGGGGAGGTTCCGACCTCTGTCTGCAGCGCCTGGGATCTCCTAGTAGCCCTCCGCGTGTCTTCCCGGAGTGGCTCTTAGTGTGGGCTGCCGGGGAAAGGTGGAGGTTTCTCTGGAAATGCAGGAAACACGTAGTGCCTCCCCCTGGACAGGGGAGGTATTTAGCGGACTTCCTCCTGACAGGGAACAGCTGTGACACCAGACAGCTGCGTGGAGGGCGCCCCCAAACCTCCCCAAACCACTCCTACTTATTCCGTAATTCTGAGTGTGGGGAGGTTCCGTCCTCTGTCTGCAGCCCCTGGGATCTCCTAGGAGCCCTCCGCGTGTCTTCCCCGAGTGTCTCCTAGTGCGGGCTGCCGCGGAAAGCGGGGGTTGGGCTGGAAATGCAGGTAGCATCTAGTTCCTCACCCTGGACAGGTGAGATAATTAGCGGACATCCCCCTGACAGGGAACAGCTGTGACACCAGGCAGCTGCGTGGAGGTCGGCACAATTCCTCCCCCACCCACTCAGACGCGTTCCGGAAATGTGAGTTTGGGGACGTTCTGTCCTCTGTCTGCAGCGCCTGGGATCTCCTAGGAGCCCTCCGCGTGACTTCCCTCAGTGTCTCTTAGGGCGGGCTGTTGTTGAAAGCCTGGGTTTGTGCTGGAAAAGAAGGTAGCATGTAGTACCTTCCCCTGGACAGCGGAGGAATTTAGCGGACTTCCCCATGCCAAGGAACAGCTCTAACAACCGGCAGCTATGTGGAGGGAGGCCCCAATTCTCCTCCACCCCCTAGGCCGCGTTCCGGAATTCTGATTGTGGGGAGGTTCCGTCCTCTGTCTGCAGCGCCTGGGATCTCCTAGGAGCCCTCCGCGTATCTTCCCTGAGTGTCTCCTAGGGCGGGCTGCCGGGGAAAGGCGGGGGTTGGCCGGGAAAAGCACGTAGAATCTAGTGCCTCACCCTGGACAAGGGAGGTAATTAGCGGAATTCCCCCTGCCAGGGAACAGCTGTGACACCAGGCAGCTGCGTGGAGGGCGACCCCAAACCTCCCCAAACCTCTCCTACTTATTCCGGATATCTGAATGTGGGGAGGTTCCGTCCTCTGTCTGCAGCGCCTGGGATCTCCTAGGAGCCCTCCGCGTATCTTCCCCGAGTGGCTCCTAGTGCGGGCTGCTGGGGAAATGCGGGGGTTGTGCTGGAAATGCAGGAACCATGTAGTGCCTCCCCCTGTAAAGGGGAGATAATTAGCGGACTTCCCCCTGCCAGGGAACAGCTGTGACACCAGGCAGCTGCGTGGAGTGAGCCACCAAACCTCACCCAACCACTCGTAATTGTTCCATAATTCTGAGTGTGGGGAGGTTCCGTCCTCTGTCTGCAGCGCCTGGGATCTCCTAGGAGCCCTCCGCGTGTCTTCCCTGAGTGTCTCCTAGGGCGGGCTTCCGTTGAAATGCGGGGGTAGGGCTGGAAATGATGGTAGCATGAAGTACATTCCCCTGGACCGCGGAGGAATTTAGCGGACTTCGCCCTGCAAAGGAACAGCTGTGAAACCAGGCAGCTGCTTGGAGGGCGGCCTTAAACCTCCCCCACCCACTCGGCCGCGTTCCGGAATTCTGAGTTTGGGGAGGGTTCCGTCCTCTGTCTGCAGCGCATGGGATCTCCTAGGAGAAATCCGCATATTTTCCCGATTGTCTCATAGTGCGGGCTACATGGGAAAGTCGGGGGAAGGGCTGGAAATTCACGTAGCATGTAGTGCCTCCCCCTGGACAGGGGAGGTAATTAGCTGACTTCCCCCTGACAGAGAACAGCTGTGACACAAGGCAGGTGCGTGGAGGGCGGCCCTAAACCTTCCCCACCCATTCGGCCGCGTTCCGGATTTCTGAGTTGGGGAGGTTCCGTCCTCTGACTGCAGGTCCTGGGATCTCCTAGGAGCCCTCCGCGTTTCTTCCCCGAGTGTCTGCTATTGCGGGCTTCCGGGGAAAGGCAGGGGTAGGGCTGGAAATGCAGGAACAATGTAGTGCCTCCCCCTGGACAATGGAGGTAATTAGCGGACTTCCCCATTTCAGGTAACAGCTGTGACAACAGGCAGATTCGTGGAGGGCGGCTCCAATCCTACCCCACCCACTCGGCCGCGTTCCGTAACTCTGAGTGTGGGGAAGTTCCGTCCTATGTCTGCAGCACCTGGGATCTCCTAGGAGCCCTCGGCGTGTCTTCAAAGAGTTTCTCTAGTGCGGGCAGCCGAGGAAAGTCGGGGGTTGTTCTGGAAATGCAGGTAGCATCTAGTTCCTCACCCTGGACTGGGGACGTAATTAGCGGAATTCCCCCTGCCAGGGAACAGCTGTGACAAGAGGCAGCTGCGTGGGGGGCGCCCCCAAACCTCCCCAAACCACTCATACTTATTCCGTAATTCTGAGTGTGGGGAGGTTCCGCCTTCTGTCTGCAGCTCGTGGGATCTACTAGGAGCCCTCCACGTGTCTTCCCTGAGTGTCTCCTAGGGCGGGCTGCCATTGAAAGGCGGGGGTTGGGCTGGAAATTAAGGTAGCATTAGTGCCTCCCCCTGGACAGCGGAGGAATTTAGCGGACTTCCCCCTGCAAAGGAACAGCTGTGACACCAGGCAGCTGCGTGGTGGGCGGCCCCAAACCTCCCCAAACCTCTCCTACTTATTCCGGATATCTGAGTGTGGGGAGGTTCCGTCCTCTGTCTGCAGCGCCTGGGATCTCCTAGGAGCCCTCCGCGTGACTTCCCCGAATGTCTCCTTGTGCGGGCTGCCGGGGAAAGGCAGGGGTTGGCCTGGAAATGCAGGTAGCATCTAGTGCCTTCCCCTGGACAGGGGAGGTAATTAGCGTACTTCCCCCTGAGAGGGAACAGCTGTGACACCAGGCAGGTGCGTGGAGGGCGGCCCCAAACCTCCCCCACCCACTCGGACGCGTTCCGGAATTCTGAGTGTGTGGAGGTTCCGTCCTCTGTCTGCAGCGCGTGGGATCTACTAGGAGCCCTCCGCATGCTTTCCCAGGGTGTCTCTTAGTGCGGGCTGCAGGGGAAAAGTGGGGGTTGTGCTGGAAATGCAGGAGACATGTAGTGCTACCACCTGTACAGGGGATGTAATTAGCGGACTTCCCCCTGCCAGGGAATAGCTGTGACACCAGACAGCTGCGTGGAGGGCGCCCAAAACCTCCCCAAACAACTCGTACGTGTTCCGTAATTCTGAGTTTGTGGAGGTTCTGTCCTCTGCCTGCAGCGCCTGGGATCTCCTAAGAGCCCTCCGCGTGTCTTCCACGAGTGTCTATAGTGTGGGCAGCCGGGGAAAGGCGGGGGTTTGGCTGGAAATGCAGGTAGCATGTAGTGCCTCCCCCTGGACTGGGGAGGTAATTAGCGGACTTCCCCTTGCCAGGGAACAGCTCTGACAACAGGTAGCTGCGTGGAAGGCGGCCCCAATACTCCTCCACCCATTCGGCCGCGTTCCGGAATTCTGAGTGTGTGGAGGTTCCGTCCTATGTCTGCAGCCCCTGGGATCTCCTAGGAGCCCTCCGCGTGTCTTCCCCGAGTGACTCATAATGCGTGCTGACGGGGAAAGGCGGGGGTTTGGCTGGAAATGCAGAAACCATGAAGTGCCTTCCCCTGGACAGGGGTGGTAATTAGCGAAATTCCCCCTGCCAGGGAACAACTGTGACACCAGGTAGCTGCGTGGAGGGCGCCCAAAAACTCCCGAAACCACTCGTACGTGTTCCGTAATTCTGAGCGTGTGGAGGTTCCGTCCTCTGTCTGCAGCGACTGGGATTTCCTAAGATCCCTCCGCGTGTCTTCCCCGAGTGTCTCTAGTGTGGGCTGCCGGGGAAAGGCCTGGGTTTGTCTGGAAATGCAGGTAGCATGTAATGCCGCCCCCTGGACTGGGGAGTTAATTAGCGGACTTCCCCCAGCCAGGGAACAGCTGTGACACCAGGCAGCTGAGTGGAGGGCGGTCCCAAACCTCCCCCTCCCACTCCGTCGCGTTCCGGATTTCTGAGTGTGGGGAGGTTCCGTTCTCTGTCTACAGCACCTGGGATCTCCTAGGAGCCATCCGCGTGTCTTCCCCGAGTGTTTCATAGTGCGGGCTGCCAGGGAAAGGCGGGGGTGAGGCTGTAAATGCAGTTAGCATTTAGTGCCTCCCCCTGGACAGGGGAGGTAATTAGCGGACTTCCCCCTGACAGGGAACAGCTGTGACACCAGGCAGCTGAGTGGAGGGCGGCCCCAATCCTCCCACACCCACTCGGCCGCGTTCCGGATTTCTGATTTGGGGAGGTTCCGACCTCTGTCTGCAGCGCCTGGGATCTCCTAGGAGCCCTCCGCGTGTCTTCCCGGAGTGGCTCTTAGTGTGGGCTGCCGGGGAAAGGTGGAGGTTTCTCTGGAAATGCAGGAGACACTTAGTGCCTCCCCCTGGACAGGGGAGGTATTTAGCGGACTTCCTCCTGACAGGGAACAGCTGTGACACCAGACAGCTGCGTGGAGGGCGCCCCCAAACCTCCCCAAACCACTCCTACTTATTCCGTAATTCTGAGTGTGGGGAGGTTCCGTCCTCGGTCTGCAGCCCCTGGGATCTCCTAGGAGCCCTCCGCGTGTCTTCCCCGAGTGTCTCCTAGTGCGGGCTGCCGCGGAAAGCGGGGGTTGGGCTGGAAATGCAGGTAGCATCTAGTTCCTCACCCTGGACAGGTGAGATAATTAGCGGACATCCCCCTGACAGGGAACAGCTGTGACACCAGGCAGCTGCGTGGAGGTCGGCACAATTCCTCCCCCACCCACTCAGACGCGTTCCGGAAATGTGAGTTTGGGGAGGTTCTGTCCTCTGTCTGCAGCGCCTGGGATCTCCTAGGAGCCCTCCGCTTGTCTTCCCTCAGTGTCTCTTAGGGCGGGCTGTTGTTGAAAGCCTGGGGTTGTGCTGGAAAAGAAGGTAGCATGTAGTACCTTCCCCTGAACAGCGGAGGAATTTAGCGGACTTCCCCATGCCAAGGAACAGCTCTGACACAAGGCAGCTGCGTGGAGGACGGCCCCAATACTCCTCCACCCACTCGGGCGCGTTCCGAATTTCTGAGTGTGGCGAGGTTCCATCCTCTGTCTGCAGCGCCTTGGATCTCCTAGGAGCCCTACGCGTGTCTTCCCGGAGTGTATCCTAGTGCGGGCTGCCGGGGAAAGGCGGGGGTTGGGCTGGAAATGCAGGTAGAATCTAGTGCATCCACCTGGACAGATCAGGTAATTAACGGAATTCCCCCTGCCAGGGAACACCTGTGACACAAGGCAGCAGCGTGGAGGGCCGCCCCAAATCTCCCCCACCCACTAGGCCGTGTTCTGGAATTCTGAGTGTGGCGAGGTTCCGTCCTCTGTCTGCAGCGCCTGGGATCTCCTAGGAGCCCTCCGCGTGTCTTCCCCGAGTGTCTCCTAATGCGGGCTGCCGGGGAAAGGCGGGGGTTGGGCTGGAAATGCAGGTAGAATCTAGAGCCTCCCCCTGGACTGATGAGGTAATTAGCGGACTTCCCCTGCTAGGGAACACCTGTGACACCAGGTTGCTGCATGGAGCGCGGCCAAAAACCTCCCCAAACCACTCGGCTGCGTTCCGGATTCTGAGGGTGGCGAGGTTCCGTCCTCTGTCTGCAGCGCCTGGGAACTCCTAGGAGCCCTCCGCGTGTCTTCCCCGAGTGTCTGCTTGTGAGGGCTGACGGGGAAAGACGGGGTTTGGGCTGGAATGCAGGTAGCATGTAGTGCGTCCCCCTGGACAGATCAGGTAATTAGCGGAATTCCCCCTGCCAGGGAACACCTGTGACAACAGTCAGCTCCCTTGAGGGCGGCTCAAAATATCCCCCACCCAATCGGCCGCGTTCCGTAACTCTGAACGTGGGGAGGTTCCGTCCTCTCTCTGCAGCGCCTGGAATCTCCTAGGAGCCCTCCGCGTGTCTTCCCCGAGTGTCTCCTATTGCGGGCTGCCAGGGAAAGGCGGGGGTTGGGCTGGAAATGCAGGTAGGATGTAGTGCCTACACCTGGACTGGGGAGGTAATTAGCGGACTTCCCCCTGCCAGGGAACAGCTGTGACACCAGGCAGGTGCGTCGAGGGCGGCCCCAATATTTCCCCAACCACTCGGCCGCGTTCCGGAAATCTGAGTGTGGGTAGGTTTCGTCCTCTGTCTGCAGCGCCTGGGATCTCCTAGGAGCCCTCCGCGTGTCTTCCCCGAGTGGCTCTTATTGAGGGCTTCCGGGAAAAGGCGGGGGTTGGTCTAGAAATGCAGGAACCACGTAGTGCCTCCCCCTGGACAGGGGAGGTTATTAGCGGAATTCCAACTGCCAGGGAACAGCTGTGACACTAGGCAGCTGCGTGAATGTCGGCCCCATACCTCCCCCACCCACTCGGGCGCGTTCCGGAATTCTGAGTGTGGCGAGGTTCCGTCCTCTGTCTGCAGAGCCTTGGATCTCCTAGGAGCCTTCCGCATGTCTTCCCCGATTGTAACCTAGTGCGGGCTGCCAGGGAAAGGCAGGGGTTGGGCTGGAAATGCAGGTAGAATCTTGTGCCTCCCCCTGGACAGATCAGGTAATCAGCGGACTTTCCCTTGCCAGGGAACACAATGACCCCAGGCAGCTGCGTGGAGGGCGGCCCCAAATATCCCACACCCACACGCCCGCGTTCCGAATTTCTGAGTGTGGCGAGGTTCCATCCTCTGTCTGCAGCGCCTTGGATCTCCTAGGAGCCCTCCGCGTGTCTTCCCGGAGTGTATCCTAGTGCGGGCTGCCGGGGAAATTCGGGGGTTTGGCTGAAAATGCAGGTAGAATCTAGTGCATCCACCTGGACAGATCAGGTAATTAACGGAATTCCCCCTGCCAGGGAACACCTGTGACACCAGGCAGCAGCGTGGAGGGCAGCCCCAAACCTCCCCCACCCACTAGGCCGCGTTCTGGAATTCTGAGTGTGGCGAGGTTCCGTCCTCTGTCTGCAGCACCTGGGATCTCCTAGGAGCCCTCCGCGTGTCTTCCCCTAGTGTCTCCTAGTGCGGGCTGCCGGGGAAAGGCGGGGGTTGGGCTGGAAATTCAGGTAGAATCTAGAGCCTCCCCCTGGAATGATGAGGTAATTAGCGGACTTCCTCTGCTAGGGAACACCTGTGACACCAGGCAGCTGCGTGTAGGGCGGCCACAAACCTCCCTAAATCCACTCGGCCGCGCTCCGGATTCTGAGGGTGGCGAGGTTCCGTCCTCTGTCTGCAGCGCCTGGGAACTCCTAGGAGCCTTCCGCGTGTCTTCCCCGAGTGTCTCCTATTGCAGGCTGCCAGGAAAAGGCGGGGGTTCGGCTGTAAATGCAGGTAGCATCTAGTGCCTCCCCCTGGACAGGGGAGGTAATTAGCGGAATTACCACTGCCAGGAAACAGCTGTGAAACTAAGCAGCTGCGTGAAGGTCGGCCCCATACCTCCCCCACCCACTCGGGCGCGTTCCGGAATTCTGAGTGTGGCGAGGTTCCGTCCTCTGTCTGCAGAGCCTTGGATCTGCTAGGAGCCTTCCGCATGTCTTCCCCGATTGCCCCTAGTGCGGGCTGCCGGGGAAATGCGGAGGTTGGGCTGGATATGCAGGTAGAATCTTGTGCCTCCCCCTGGACAGATCAGGTAATCAGCGGACTTTCCCTTGCCAGGGAACACAATGACCCCAGGCAGCTGCGTGGAGGGCGGCCCCAAACATCCCACACACACACGGCCGCGTTCCGAATTTCTGAGTGTGGCGAGGTTCCGTCCTCTGTCTGCAGCGCCTTGGATCTCCTAGGAGCCCTCCGCGTGTCTTCCCGGAGTGTATCCTAGTGCGGGCTGCCGGGGAAATTCGGGGGGTTTGGCTGAAAATGCAGGTAGAATCTAGTGCATCCACCTGGACAGATCAGGTAATTAACGGAATTCCCCCTGCCAGGGAACACCTGTGACACCAGGCAGCAGCGTGGAGGGCAGCCCCAAACCTCCCCCACCCACTAGGCCGCGTTCTGGAATTCTGAGTGTGACGAGGTTCCGTCCTCTGTCTGCAGCACCTGGGATCTCCTAGGAGCCCTCCGCGTGTCTTCCCCTAGTGTCTCCTAGTGCGGGCTGCCGGGGAAAGGCGGGGGTTGGGCTGGAAATTCAGGTAGAATCTAGAGCCTCCCCCTGGAATGATGAGGTAATTAGCGGACTTCCTCTGCTAGGGAACACCTGTGACACCAGGCAGCTGCGTGTAGGGCGGCCACAAACCTCCCTAAATCCACTCGGCCGCGCTCCGGATTCTGAGGGTGGCGAGGTTCCGTCCTCTGTCTGCAGCGCCTGGGAACTCCTAGGAGCCTTCCGCGTGTCTTCCCCGAGTGTCTCCTATTGCAGGCTGCCAGGAAAAGGCGGGGGTTCGGCTGTAAATGCAGGTAGCATCTAGTGCCTCCCCCTGGACAGGGGAGGTAATTAGCGGAATTACCACTGCCAGGAAACAGCTGTGAAACTAAGCAGCTGCGTGAAGGTCGGCCCCATACCTCCCCCACCCACTCGGGCGCGTTCCGGAATTCTGAGTGTGGCGAGGTTCCGTCCTCTGTCTGCAGAGCCTTGGATCTGCTAGGAGCCTTCCGCATGTCTTCCCCGATTGCCCCTAGTGCGGGCTGCCGGGGAAATGCGGAGGTTGGGCTGGATATGCAGGTAGAATCTTGTGCCTCCCCCTGGACAGATCAGGTAATCAGCGGACTTTCCCTTGCCAGGGAACACAATGACCCCAGGCAGCTGCGTGGAGGGCGGCCCCAAACATCCCACACACACACGGCCGCGTTCCGAATTTCTGAGTGTGGCGAGGTTCCGTCCTCTGTCTGCAGCGCCTTGGATATCCTAGGAGCCCTCCGCGTGTCTTCCCGGAGTGTATCCTAGTGCGGGCTGCCGGGGAAAGGCGGGGGTTTGGCTGGAAATGCAGGTAGCATCTAGTGCATCCACCTGGACAGATCAGGTAATTAGCGGACTTCCCCCCGCAATGGAACACCTGTGACACCAGGCAGCTGCGTGGGGGCGGCGCGTAAACTCCCCAAACCACTCGGGCGCGTTCCGGATTTGTGAGGGTGGCGAGGTTCCGTCCTCTGTGTGCAGCGTCCGAGATCTCCTAGGAGACTTCGGCGTGTCTTCCCTGATTGTCTCCTAGTGCGGGCTGCCGGGGAAAGGCGGGGTTTGGGCAGGAAATACAGGTAGCTTCTACTGCCTCCCCTTGGACATATGAGGTAATTAGAAGAATTCCCCTTGCAACGGAACACCGGTGACACCAGGCAGCTGCGTTGAGGGCGGCCCCAAACCTCCCCCAACCACTCGGCCGCGTTCCAGATTTCTGAGGCTGGCATGGTTCTGTTCTCTGTCTGAAGCGCCTGGGATCTCCTAGGATTCATCCGCGTGTCTTCCCCGAGTTTCTCCTAGTGCGGGCTGCCGGGGAAAGTAGGGGTTTGTGCTGGAAATGCAGTAGCATCTAGTGCTTCCCGCTGGACAGATCACGTAATTAGCGGAATTACCCCTTCCAGGGAACACCTGTGACACTAGGCAGCTGCGTGGAGGGCGGCCCAATTCCTCCCACAACCACTCGGCCGCGTTCCGGAATTCTGAGCGTGGCGAGGTTCCGTCATCTGTCTGCAGCGCCTGGGATCTCCTAAGAGCCCTCCTCGTGTCTTCCCCGAGTGTCTCCTTGTGCGGGCTGCAGGGGAAAGGCGGGGGTTTTGCTGGAAATGCAGGTAGCATCTAGTTCCTCCCCATGGACAGATCAGGTAATTAGTGGACTTCCCACTGTGAGGGAACACTTGTGACAACAGGCATCTGCGTGGAGGGCGGCCCCAATTCTCCTCCACCCACTCGTCTGCTTCCGCAATTCTGAGGGTGGAGAGATTCCGTCCTATTTCTGCAGCAGCTGGGATCACCTTGGAGCCCTTCGCGTGTCTTCCCCGAGTGTCTCCTAGTGCAGGCTGCTGGGGAAATGCGGGGGTTGGGCTGGAAATGCAGGTAGCATCTAGTGCCTCCCCCTGGACTTATGAGGTAATTAATGGACTTCCCCCTGCCAGGGAACACCTGTGACGCCAGGCAGCAGCGTGGAGGGCAGCCCCAAATCTCCCCCACCCACACGGCCGCGTTCCGGATTTCTGAGTGTGGGGAGTTTCCGTCCTCTGTCTGCAGCGCCTGGGATCTCCTCGGAGCCTTCCGCGTGTCTTCCCCGAGTGACTCCTAGTGCGGGCTGCCGGGGAAAATTGGGGGATGTTCTGGAAATGCAGGAAACATGTAGTGCCTCCCCCTGTACAGGGGAGGTAATTAGCGGAATTCCCCCTGCCAGGGAACAGCTGTGAAACCAGGCAGCTGCGTGGAGGAAGCCCCCAAACCTCACCCAACCACTGGTAATTTTTCCATAATTCTGAGTGTGGGGAGGTTCCGTCCTTTGTCTGCAGCGCCTTGGATCTCCTAGTAGCCCTCCGCGTGTCTTCCCTGAGTGACTCCTAATGCGTGATGACGGGGAAAAGCGGGGGTTTGGCTGGAAATGCAGAAACCATATATTGCCTTCCCCTGGACAGGGGAGGTAATTAGCGAACTTCCCCCTGCCATGGAACAACTGTGACACCAGTCAGCTGCGTGGATGGCGCCCAAAAACTCCCCAACCCACTCGTACCTGTTCCGTAATTCTGAGTGTGTGGAGGTTCCGTCCTCTGTCTGCAGCACCTGGGATCTCCTAAAAGCCCTCCGTGTGTCTTCCCCGAGTTTCTCTAGTGTGGGATGCCGGGAAAAGGCGGGGTTTGGGCTGGAAATGCAGGTAGCATCTAGTGCCTCCCCCTGGACAGGGGAGGTAATTAGCGGACTTCCCCCAGACAGGGAAAATCTCTGACACAAGGCAGGTGCGTGGAGGATGGCCCCAAACCTCCCCCACCCACTCGGCCGCCTTCCGGATTTCTGAGTTGGGGAGGTTCCGTCCTCTGTCTGCAGCCCCTGGGATCTCCTAGGAGTCCTCCGCTTGTCTTCCCCGAGTGTCTCCTAGTGCGGGCTGCCGGGGAAAGGCGGGGGTTGGGCTGGAAATTCAGGTAGCATCTAGTTCCTCACACTGGACAGGGGAGGTAAATAGCGGAATTCCCCCGGCCAGGGAACAGCTGTGACACCAGGCAGCTGCGTGGAGGGCGGCCCCAATCCTCCCCCACTCACTCGGACGTGTTCCGGAAATCTGAGTTTGGGGAGGTTCCGTCCTCTGTCTACAGTAACTGGGATCTCCGAGGAGCCCTCCGCGTGTATTCCCTGAGTGTCTCCTAGGGCGGGCTGCCGTTGAAATGCGGGGGTTTGGCTGGAAATGAAGGTAGCATGTAGTACATTCCCCTGGACTGCGGAGGAATTTAGCGGACTTCCCCAAGCCAAGGAACAGCTCTGACACCAGGCAGCTGCGTTGAGGGCGGCCCCAATACTCCTCCACACACTCGGCCGCGTTCCGGAATTCTGAGTGTGGGGAGGTTCCTTCCTCTGTCTGCATCGCCTGGGATCACCTAGGAGCCCTCCGTTTGTCTTCCACGATTGTCTCTAGTGCGGGCTGCCTGGGAAATATGGGGGTTAGTCTCTAAATGCAGGTATCATGTAGTGCTTCCCCCTGGACTGGGGAGGTAATTAGCGGAATTCCCCCTGCCAGGGAACAGCTGTGAAACCAGGCAGCTGCGTGGAGGGCTGCCCCAAACCTCCCCAAACCTCTCCAACTTATTCCGGATATCTGAGTGTGGGTAGGTTCCTTCCTCTGTCTGCAGCGCCTGGGATCTCCTAGGAGCCCTCCGCGTGAATTCCCCGAGTGTCTCCTAGAGCGGGCTGCAGAGGAAAGGCGGGGTTTGGGCTGGAAATGCAGGTAGCATCTAGTGCCTCCCCCTGGAAAGGGGAGGTATTTAGCGAACTTCCCCCTGACAGGGAACAGCTGTGACACCAGTCAGGTTCGTGGAGGGCGGCCCCAAACTTCCCCCACCCACTCGTAGGTGTTCAGTAATTCTGAGTGTGTGGAGGTTCCGTCCTCTGCCTGCAGCGCCTGGGATCTCCTAAGAGCCTTCCGCGTGTCTTCCCCGAGTGTCTCTACTGTGGGCTGCCGGGGAATGGCGGGGGTTTGGCTGGAAATGCAGGTAGCATCTAGTTCCTCAACCTGGACATGGGAGGTGAGAAGCGGAATTCCCCCTGCCAGGGAACAGCTGTGACACCAGGCAGCTGCGTGGGGAGCGGCCCCAATCCTCCCCCACTCACTCGGACACGTTCCGGAAATCTGAGTTTGGGGA
Organism: Camelus ferus; assembly: GCF_009834535.1. Classification (NCBI taxonomy): domain Eukaryota; kingdom Metazoa; phylum Chordata; class Mammalia; order Artiodactyla; family Camelidae; genus Camelus; species Camelus ferus. The sequence continues at coordinate 398,607 of NC_045725.1, forward strand.
GGTTCCGTCCTCTGTCTGCAGCACCTGGGATCTCCGAGGAGCCCTCCGCGTGTCTTCCCTGAGTGTCTCCTAGGGCGTGCTGCCGTTGAAATGCGGGGGTTTGGCTGGAAATGAAGGTAGCATGTAGTACATTCCCCTGGACAGCTGAGGAATTTAGCGGACTTCCCTATGCCAAGGAACAGCTCTGAAACCAGGCAGCTGCATGGAGGGCGGCCCCAACACTCCTCAACCCACTCGGCCGCGTTCCGGAATTCTGAGTGTGGGGAGGTTCCGTCCTCTGTCTGCAGCGCCTGGGATCACATAGGAGCCCTCCGTTTGTCTTCCACGAGTGTCTCTAGTGCGGGCTGCCTGGGAAATATGGGGGTTAAGCTTTAAATGCTGGTATCATGTAGTGCTTCCCCCTGGACTGTGGAGGTAATTAGCGGAATTCCCCCTGCCAGGGAACAGCTGTGATACCAGGCAGCTGCGTGGAAGGCGCCCCCAAACCTCCCCAATCCACTTCTACTTATTCCCTAATTCTGAGTGTGGGGAGGTTCCGTCTTCTGTCTGCAGTCCTTGGGATCCCCTAGGAGCCGTCCGCGTGTCTTCCCTGAGTGTATCCTAGGGCTGGCTGCCGTTGAAAGGCGGGGGTTGGTCTGGAAAAGTAGGTAGCATGTAGTACATTCCCCTGGACAGCGGAGGAATTTAGCGGACTTCCCCATGCCAGGGAACAGCTGTGACACCAGGCAGCTGCGTGGAGGGCGGCCCCAAACCTCCCCAAACCTCTCCTACTTATTCCGGATATCTGAATGTGGGGAGGTTCCGTCCTCTGTCTGCAGCGCCTGGGATCTTCTCGGACCCCTCCGCGTGTCTTCCCCGAGTGGGTCCTAGTGCGGGCTGCTGGGGAAATGCGGGGGTTGTGCTGGAAATGCAGGAACCATATAGTGCCTCCCCCTGTAAAGGGGAGGTAATTAGCGGACTTCCCCCTGCCAGGGAACAGCTGTGACACCAGGCAGCTGCGTGGAGTGAGCCACCAAACCTCACCCAACCGCTCGTAATTGTTCCATAATTCTGAGTGTGGGGAGGTTCCGTCCTCTGTCTGCAGCGCCTGGGATCTCCTAGGAGCCCTCCGCGTGTCTTCCCTGAGTGTCTCTTAGGGCGGGCTTCCGTTGAAAGGCGGTTGTAGGGCTGGAAATGATGGTATCATTAAGTACATTCCCCTGGACCGCGGAGGAATTTAGCGGACTTCGCCCTGCAAAGGAACAGCTGTGAAACCAGGCAGCTGCTTGGAGGGCGGCCTTAAACCTCCCCCACCCACTCGGCCGCGTTCCGGAATTCTGAGTTTGGGGAGGTTCCGTCCTCTGTCTGCAGCGCATGGGATCTCCTAGGAGAAATCCGCATATTTTCCTGATTGTCTCATAGTGCGGGCTACATGGGAAAGTCGGGGGAAGGGCTGGAAATTCACGTAGCATGTAGTGCCTCCCCCTGGACAGGGGAGGTAATTATCTGACTTCCCCCTGACAGAGAACAGCTGTGACACATGGCAGGTGCGTGGAGGGCGGCCCTAAACCTTCCCCACCCATTCGGCCGCGTTCCGGATTTCTGAGTTGGGGAGGTTCCGTCCTCTGACTGCAGGTCCTGGGATCTCCTAGGAGCCCTCCGCGTTTCTTCCCCGAGTGTCTGCTATTGCGGGCTTCCGGGGAAAGTCAGGGGTAGGGCTGGAAATGCAGGAACAATGTAGTGCCTCCCCCTGGACAATGGAGGTAATTAGCGGACTTCCCCATTTCAGGTAACAGCTGTGACAACAGGCAGATGCGTGGAGGGCGGCTCCAATCCTACCCCACCCACTCGGCCGCGTTCCGTAACTCTGAGTGTGGGGAAGTTCCATCCTATGTCTGCAGCACCTGGGATCTCCTAGGAGCCCTCGGCGTGTCTTCAAAGAGTTTCTCTAGTGCGGGCAGCCGAGGAAAGGCAGGGGTTGTTCTGGAAATGCAGGTAGCATCTAGTTCCTCACCCTGGACTGGGGACGTAATTAGCGGAATTCCCCCTGCCAGAGAACAGCTGTGACAAGAGGCAGCTGCGTGGGGGGCGCCCCCAAACCTCCCCAAACCACTCATACTTATTCCGTAATTCTGAGTGTGGGGAGGTTCCGCCTTCTGTCTGCAGCTCTTGGGATCTACTAGGAGCCCTCCACGTGTCTTCCCTGAGTGTCTCCTAGGGCGGGCTGCCATTGAAAGGCGGGGGTTGGGCTGGAAATTAAGGTAGCATTAGTGCCTCCCCCTGGACAGCGGAGGAATTTAGCGGACTTCCCCCTGCAAAGGAACAGCTGTGACACCAGGCAGCTGCGTGGTGGGCGGCCCCAAACCTCCCCAAACCTCTCCTACTTATTCCGGATATCTGAGTGTGGGGAGGTTCCGTCCTCTGTCTGCAGCGCCTGGGATCTCCTAGGAGCCCTCCGCGTGACTTCCCCGAATGTCTCCTTGTGCGGGCTGCCGGGGAAAGGCAGGGGTTGGCCTGGAAATGCAGGTAGCATCTAGTGCCTTCCCCTGGACAGGGGAGGTAATTAGCGTACTTCCCCCTGAGAGGGAACAGCTGTGACACCAGGCAGGTGCGTGGAGGGCGGCCCCAAACCTCCCCCACCCACTCGGACGCGTTCCGGAATTCTGAGTGTGTGGAGGTTCCGTCCTCTGTCTGCAGCGCGTGGGATCTACTAGGAGCCCTCCGCATGCTTTCCCAGGGTGTCTCTTAGTGAGGGCTGCAGGGGAAAAGCGGGGGTTGTGCTGGAAATGCAGGAGACATGTAGTGCTACCACCTGTACAGGGGATGTAATTAGCGGACTTCCCCCTGCCAGGGAATAGCTGTGACACCAGACAGCTGCGTGGAGGGCGCCCAAAACCTCCCCAAACAACTCGTACGTGTTCCGTAATTCTGAGTTTGTGGAGGTTCTGTCCTCTGCCTGCAGCGCCTGGGATCTCCTAAGAGCCCTCCGCGTGTCTTCCACGAGTGTCTATAGTGTGGGCAGCCGGGGAAAGGCGGGGGTTTGGCTGGAAATGCAGGTAGCATGTAGTGCCTCCCCCTGGACTGGGGAGGTAATTAGCGGACTTCCCCTTGCCAGGGAACAGCTCTGACAACAGGCAGCTGCGTGGAAGGCGGCCCCAATACTCCTCCACCCATTCGGCCGCGTTCCGGTATTCTGAGTGTGTGGAGGTTCCGTCCTTTGTCTGCAGCCCCTGGGATCTCCTAGGAGCCCTCCGCGTGTATTCCCCGAGTGACTCATAATGCGTGCTGACGGGGAAAGGCGGGGGTTTGGCTGGAAATGCAGAAAACATGAAGTGCCTTCCCCTGGACAGGGGTGGTAATTAGCGAAATTCCCCCTGCCAGGGAACAACTGTGACACCAGGTAGCTGCGTGGAGGGTGCCCAAAAACTCCCGAAACCACTCGTACGTGTTCCGTAATTCTGAGCGTGTGGAGGTTCCGTCCTCTGTCTGCAGCGACTGGGATTTCCTAAGAGCCCTCCGCGTGTCTTCCCCGAGTGTCTCTAGTGTGGGCTGCCGGGGAAAGGCCTGGGTTTGTCTGGAAATGCAGGTAGCATGTAATGCCGCCCCCTGGACTGGGGAGTTAATTAGCGGACTTCCCCCAGCCAGGGAACAGCTGTGACACCAGGCAGCTGAGTGGAGGGCGGTCCCAAACCTCCCCCTCCCACTCCGTCGTGTTCCGGATTTCTGAGTGTGGGGAGGTTCCGTTCTCTGTCTACAGCACCTGGGACTCCTAGGAGCCATCCGCGTGTCTTCCCCGAGTGTTTCATAGTGCGGGCTGCCAGGGAAAGGCGGGGGTGAGGCTGTAAATGCAGTTAGCATTTAGTGCTTCCCCCTGGACTGGGGAGGTAATTAGCAAAATTCCGCCTGCCAGGGAACATCTGTGACACCAGGCAGCTGCGTGGAGGGCGTCCCCAATCCTCCCCCACCCACTCGGTCGCGTTCCGGAAATCTGAGGGTGGGGAGGTTCCGTCCTCGGCCTGCAGCGCCTAGGATCTCCTTGAATCCCTCCGCGTGTCTTCCCCGATTTTCTCCTAGTGTGGGCTGCCGGGGAAAGTCGGGGGATGGGCTGTAAATGCAGGTAGCATGTAGTGCCTCCCCCTGGACAGGGGAGGTAATTAGCGGACTTCCCCCTGACAGGGAACAGCTGTGACACCAGGCAGCTGAGTGGAGGGCGGCCCCAATCCTCCCACACCCACTCGGCCGCGTTCCGGATTTCTGATTTGGGGAGGTTCCGACCTCTGTCTGCAGCGCCTGGGATCTCCTAGGAGCCCTCCGCGTGTCTTCCCGGAGTGGCTCTTAGTGTGGGCCGCCGGGGAAAGGTGGAGGTTTCTCTGGAAATGCAGGAAACACGTAGTGCCTCCCCCTGGACAGGGGAGGTATTTAGCGGACTTCCTCCTGACAGGGAACAGCTGTGACACCAGACAGCTGCGTGGAGGGCGCCCCCAAACCTCCCCAAACCACTCCTACTTATTCCATAATTCTGAGTGTGGGGAGGTTCCGTCCTCTGTCTGCAGCTCTTGGGATCTCCAAGAGCCTTCCGCGTGTCTTCCCTGAGTGTTTCCTAGTGCGGGCTGCCGGGGAAATGCAGGGTTTGTGCTGGAAATGCAGGTAGCATCTAGTGCCTCCTCCTGGACAGGGGATGAAATTAGCGGACTTCCCCCTAATAGGGAACAGCTGTGACACAAGGCAGGTGCGTGGATGGCGGCCCCAAACCTCCCCCACCCACTCGGCCGCGTTCCGGATTTCTGAGCTGGGGAGGTTCCGACCTCTGTCTGCAGCCACTGGGATCTCCTAGGAGCCCTCCGCGTGTCTTCCCCGAGTGTCTCCTAGTGCGGGCTGCCGTGGAAATCGGGGGTTGGGCTGGAAATGCAGGTAGCATCTAGTTACTCACCCTGGACAGGTGAGATAATTAGCGGACATTCCCCTGACAGGGAACAGCTGTGACACCAGGCAGCTGCGTGGAGGTCGGCACAATTCCTCCCCCACCCACTCAGACGCGTTCCGGAAATGTGAGTTTGGGGAGGTTCTGTCCACTGTCTGCAGCGCCTGGGATCTCCTAGGAGCCCTCCGCGTGCCTTCCCTCAGTGTCTCTTAGGGCGGGCTGTCGTTGAAAGCCTGGGGTTGTGCTGGAAAAGAAGGTAGCATGTAGTACCTTCCCCTGGACAGCGGAGGAATTTAGCGGACTTCCCCATGCCAAGGAACAGCTCTGACACCAGGCAGCTGCGTGGAGGACGGCCCCAATACTCCTCCACCCACTAGGGCGCGTTCCGAATTTCTGAGTGTGGCGAGGTTCCATCCTCTGTCTGCAGCGCCTTGGATCTCCTAGGAGCCCTACGCGTGTCTTCCCGGAGTGTATCCTAGTGCGGGCTGCCGGGGAAAGGCGGGGGTTGGGCTGGAAATGCAGGTAGAATCTAGTGCATCCACCTGGACAGATCAGGTAATTAACGGAATTCCCCATGCCAGGGAACACCTGTGACACAAGGCAGCAGCTTGGAGGGCAGCCCCAAATCTCCCCCACCCACTAGGCCGTGTTCTGGAATTCTGAGTGTGGCGAGGTTCCGTCCTCTGTCTGCAGTGCCTGGGATCTCCTTGTAGGCATCCGCGTGTTTTCCCCGAGTTTCTCGTAGTACAGGCTGCCGGAGAAAGGCGGGGGTTGGTCTGGAAATGCAGGTAGCATCTTCTGCCTCCACCTGGACAGATGAGGTAATTAGCAGAATTTCCCCTGCCAGGGAAAAATTGTGACACCTGGCAGCTGGGTGGAGGGCGGCCCCAAACCTACCCCACCCACTCGGCCGAATTCCGGAATTCTGAGTGTGGCGAGGTTCCATACTCGTCAGGGCCTGGGATCTCCTAGGAGCCCTCCGCGTGTCTTCCCCGAGTAACTCCTGGTGCGGGCTGCCGGGGAAATGAGGGGGTTGGGCTGGAAATGCAGGAAGCATCTACAGCCTCCCCTTGGACAGATCAAGTAATTAGCGGACTTCCCCCTGCCAGGGAACACCTGTGACACCAGGCAGCTGCGTGGATGGCGGAACCAAACCTCCCCCACCCACTCGGCAGCGTTCCGGAATTCTGAGTGTGGCGAGGTACCGTACTCGTCAGCGCCTGGGATCTCCTAGGAGCCCTCCGCGTTTCTTCCCCTAGTGTCTCCTAGTGCGGGCTGCCGGGGAAAGGCGGGGTTTGGCCTGGAATGCAGGTAGCATCTAGTGCCGCCCATTGGACCGATCAGGTAATTAGGTGAGTTCCCCCTGCCAGGGAACACCTGTGAGAACAGAAAGCTACGTGGAGGGCGGCCCCAAACCTCCCCACCCTCTCGTACGCGTTCCGGAATTCTGAGGTGGCGAGGTTCCGTCCTATGTGTGCAGCACCTGGAATCTCCTAGCAGTCCTCCGCTTGTCTTCCCCGAGTTTTCCTAGTGCGAGCTGCCGCGGAAAAGTGGGGGTTGGGCTGGAAATGCAGGTAGCAACTAGTGCCTCCCCCTGGACAGATGAGGTAATTAGCGGACTTCCCCCAGCCAGGGAAAACCTGTGACAACAGGCAGCTTCGTGGTGGGCGGCCCCAAAACTCCCCCACCCACTCGGACGCGTTCCGGAATTCTGAGGGTGGCGAGGATCCGTCCTCTCTCTTCAGCGCCTGGGATCTCCTTGTAGGCATCCGCGTGTATTCCCCGAGTGTCTCCTCGTGCAGGCTGCCGGAGAAAGGCGGAGGTTGGTCTGGATATGCAGGTAGCTTCTACTGCCTCCACTTGGACAGATGAGGTAATTAGCAGAATTTCCCCTGCCAGGGAACAACTGTGACACCAGGCTACTTGGTGGAGTGTGGCACCAAACCTCCCCCACCGAATCGGCCGCGTTCCGGAATTCTGTGTCTGGCGAGGTTCCGTCCTCTGTCTGCAGCACCTGGGATCTCCTAGGAGCAATCAGCGTGTCTTCCCCGAGTGTCACATACTGCGGGCTGCCGGGGAAAGTTGGGGGTTGGGCTGGAAATGCAGGTAGCCTCTAGTGCCTCCCCCTGGACAGATGAGGTAATTAGCGGAATTCCCCCTGCCAGGGAACACCAGTGGCACCAGGCAGCTTCGTGGATTGCGGAACCATACCTCCACCAACCAGTCGGCAGCGTTCCGAAATTCTGAGTGTGGCGAGGTTCTGTCCTCTGTCTGCAGCACCTGGGATCTCCTAGGAGACCTCCGCGTGTTTTCCCCGAGTGTCTCCTATTGCGGGCTGCCAGGGAAAGGCGGGGGTTGGGCTCGAAATGCAGGTAGAATCTATTGCCTCCCGCTGGACAGATCAGGTAATTAGCGGTTTCCCCATGCAAGGGAACACCTATGACACCTGGCAGCTTCGTGGAGGGCGGCCCAAAACCTCCCCGACCCACTCTGCCGCGTTCCGGAATTCTGAGTGTGGCGAGGTTCCGTCCTCTGTCTGCAGCGCCTGGGATCTCCTAGGAGCCCTCCGCTTGTTTTCCCCGAGTTTCTCGGAGTGCGTGCTGCCAGGGAAAGGCGGGGGTTGGGCTGGAAATGCAGGTAGCATATACTGCATCCCCCTTGACAGATGAGGTAATTAGAAAATTTCCCCTGCCAGGGAACACCTGTGACACCTGGCAGCTGCATTGATGGCGGCCACTAACCTCCACCACCCCCTCGGCCGCTTTCCAGAATTGAGTGTGGAGAGATTCCTTCCTCTGTCTGCAGCGCCTGGTATCTCCTAGGAGCCCTCCGCGTGTCCTCCCCGAGTGTCTCCTAGTGCGGGCTGCAGGGGAAAGGCGGTGGTTGAGCTGGAAATGCAGGTAGCATCTAGTGCCTCCCCCAGGACTGATGAGGTAATTAGCGGATTTCCACCTACCAGGGAACACCTGTGACACCAGGCAGCTGCGTGGAGGGCGGCCCCAAATTTCCCCACCCACTCGGCCGCGTTCCGGAATTGAGTGTGGCCAGGTTCCGTCCTCTGTCTGCAGCGCCTGGGATCTCCTAGGATACATCCGAGAGTTTTCCCCGAGTTTCTCGTATTGCGGGCTGCCAGGGAAACGCGGGGGTTGGGCTGGAAATGCAGGTAGCATCTACTGCCTCCCCCTGGACAGATCAGGTTATTATCGGACTTCCCCCTGCCAGGGAACAACTGTGACACCTGGCAGCTGCGTGGAAGGCGGCCCCAAACCTCCCCCAACCACTCGGCCGCGTACCGAAATTCTGATTGTGGCGAGGTTCCGTCCTCTGTCTGCAGCGCCTGGGATCTCCTAGGAGCCCTCCGATTGTCTTCCCCGAGTGTCTCCTAGTGCGTGCTGCCGGGGAAAGACGGGGGATGGGCTGGAAATGCAGGTAGCATCTAGTGCCTCCCCCTGGACTGATGAGGTAATTAGAGGACATCCCCCTGCCAGGGAACACCTGTGAAAACAGGCAGCTACGTGGAGGGCGGCCGCAAAACTACACACCCTCTCGTATGCTTTCCGGAATTCTGAGGTTGGCGAGGTTCCGTCCTCTGTCTGCAGCGCCTGGGATCTCCTAGGAGCCCTCTGCGTGTTTTCCCCGAGTGTCTCCTATTGCGGGCTTCCGGGGAAATTCGGGGTTTGGGCTGGAATTCAGGTAGCATCTAGTGCCTCCATCTGGACAGATCAGGTAATTAGCGGACTTCCCCCTGCCAGGGAAAACCTTTGACACAGGGCAGCTGCGTGGGGGGGGGCCCCAAATCTCCCCCACCCACTCGTCCGCGTTCCTGAATTCTGAGTGTGGAGAGATTCCGTCCTCTGTCTGCACCGCCTGGGATCTACTAAGGGCCATCCGCGTGTCTTCCCCGATTGTCTCTCAGTGCGGGCTGCCGCAGAAAGTTGGGTGTTGGGCTGGAAATGCAGGTAGCATGTAGTGACTCCCCCTGGACTGACGAGGTAGTTAGCGGAATTCCCCCTGCCAGGGAACACCTGTGACACCAGGCAGCTGCGTTGAGGGCGGTCCCAAACCAACCCCACACACTCGGCCGATTTCCGGAATTCTGAGTGTGGCGAGGTTCCATATTGTACAGCGCCTGTGATCTCCTAGGAGCCCTCCGGGTGTCTTCCCCGAGTGTCTCCTACTGCGGGCTCCAGGGGATAGGCGGGGGTTGGGCTGGAAATGCAGGTATCATCTAGTGCCTCCACTGAACAGATCAGGTAATTAGCGGACTTCCCCCTGCCAGGGATCACCTGTGACAACAGGCATCTGCGTGGAGAGCAGCCCCAAACCTCCGCAACCCACTCGGCCTCGTTCTGGAATTCTGAGTGTGGCGAGGCTCCGTCCTCTGTCTTCAGCGCCTGGGATCTCCTAGGAGAACTCCGCGTGTTTTCCCGGAGTTTCTCGTAGTGCGGGATGCCGGTGAAATGGGGGGTTTTGCTGGAAATGCAGGTAGAATCTAGTGTCTCCCCCTGGACAGATCAGGTAATTAGCGGAATTTCCCCTGCGAGGGAACACCTGTGACAACAGGCAGCTGCGTGGAGGGCGGCCCCAATCGTCCCCCAACCACTAGTCTGCGTTCCGCAATTCTGAGGGTGTTGAGGTTCCGTCTTCTGTCGGCAGTAACTGGGATCTCCTAGGAGTCCTCCACGTGTCTTCCCCGAGTGTCTCTTAGTGCGGGATGCCGGGGAAAGTCGGGGGTTGTGCTGGAAATGCAGGTAGCATCTAGTGCCTCCCACTGGACAGATGAGGTTACTAGCGGACTTCCCCCTGCCAGGGAACACCTGTGACACCAGGCAGGTTCGTGGAGGGCGGCTCCAATCCTCCCCCACCCACTCGGCCGCGTTCCGGTATTCTGAGATTGGCGAGGTTCCGTCATCTGTCTGCAGCACCTGGGATCTCCTAGGAGCCATCCGAGTGTCTTCCCAGACTGTCTCCTAGTGCGGGCTGCCGGGGAAATGCGGGGGTTGGTCTGGAAATGCTGGTAGCCTCTAGTGCCTCCCCCTGAACTGATGAGGTAATTAGCGGACTTCCACCTGCTAGGGAACACCTCTGACACCAGGCAGGTACGTGGAGGGAGGCCTCAAAACTCCCCCCCTCTCGTACGCGTTCCGGAATTCTGAGGTTGGCGAGGTTCCGTCCTCTGTCTGCAGCACCTGGAATCTCCTAGGAGCCATCCGCGTGTATTCCACGAGTGTCCCCTCGTGCGTGCAGTCGGGGAAAGGCGTGGGTTGGGCTGGATACGCAGGTAGAATCTAGTGCCTCCCCCTGGACATATCAGGTAATTAGCGGAATTTCCCCTGCCAAGGAACAACTGTGACACCTGGCAGCTGCGTGGATGGCGTCCCCAAACCTCCCCCAACCACTCGGCCGCGTTCCGAAATTCTGATTGTGGCGAGATTCCGTCCTCTGTCTGCTGTGTCTGGGATCTCCTAGGAGCCCTCCGAGTGTCTTTCCCGAGTGTCACCTAGTGCGGGCTGCCGGGGAAAGGCGGGGGTTGGGCTGGAAATGCAGGTAGCATCTAGTGCCCCCCCTGGACAGATCAGGTAATTAGCGGAATTTCCCCTGCCAGGGAACAACTGTGACACCTGGCAGTTGCGTGGAGGGCGGCCCGAAACTCCCCCAACCACTCGGCCGCGTTCCGGAATTTTGAGTTTGGCGAAGTTCCGTCCTGTGTCTGCAGCGCCTGGGATCTCCTAGGAGCTCTCCGCGTCTCTTCCCCGAGTGTCTCCTATTGCGGGCTGTCGGGGAAATTCGGGGGTTGGGCTCGAAATGCAGGTAGCATCTAGTGCCTACTTCTGGACAGATGAGGTAATTAGGGGACTTCCCCCTGCTAGGGAACACCTGTGACACCAGGCAGCTGCGTGGAGGGCGGCCCCAAATCTCCCCCACCCACTTGGCCGTGTTCCGGATTTCTGAGTGTGGCAAGGTTCCGTCCTCTGTCTGCAGCGCCTGGGATCTCCTAGAGCCCTGCGCGTGTTTTCCCCGAGTTTCTCGTACTGCGGGCTGCCGGAGAAAGGCGGGGGTTGGTCTGGAAATGCAGGTAGCATCTTCTGCCTCCACCTGGACAGATGAGGTAATTAGCAGAATTTCCCCTGCCAGGGAACAATTGTGACACCAGGCAGCTTGGTGGAGAGCGGCACCAAAACTACCCCACCCACTCGGGCGAGTTCCGGAATTCTGAGGGTGGCGAGGTTCCGTCCTCTGTCTGCAGTGTCTGGGATCTCCTAGGAGCCATCCGAGTATCTTCCCCGAGTGTCTCCAAGTGCGTGCTGCCGGGGAAAGACGGGGGTTTTGCTGGAAATGCAGTTAGCATCTAGTGCCTCCCCCTGGACTGATAAGGTAATTGGCGGACTTCCCCCTGCTAGGGAACACATGTGACACCAATCAGATGCGTGGTGGGCGTCCCCAAACCTCCCCCAACCACTCGGCCGCGTTCCAGATTTCTGAGGGTGGCGAGGTTCCGTCCTCAGACTGCAGCGCCTGGGAACTCCTAGGAGCCCTCCGCGTGTCTTTCCCGAGTGTCTCCTCGTGCGGGCGCCGGGGAAAGGCGTGGGTTGGGCTGGAAATGCAGGAAGCAACTAGTGCCTCCACCTGGACTGATGAGTTAATTAGCGGACTTCCCCCTGCCAGGGAAAACCTGTGACACCAATCAGATGCGTGGTGGGCGGCCCAAAATCTCCCCCACCCACACGGCCGCGTTCCGGAATTCTGAGTGTGGTGAGGTTCCGTCTTCTGTCTGCAGCACCTGGGATCTCCTAGAGCCCTCCGCGTGTTTTCCCGATTTTCTCGTAGTGCGGGCTGCCAGAGAAAGGCGGGGCCTGGTCTGGAAATGCAGGTAGCATCTACTGCCTCCACTTGGACAGATGAGGTAATTAGCAGAAATTCCCCTGCCAGGGAAAACCTTTGACACCAGGCAGCTGCGTGGAGGGGGGCCCCAAATCTCCCCCACAGACTCGGCCGCGTTCCGGAATTCTGAGTGTGGCGAGGTTCCGTACTGTTCAGCACCTGTGATCTCCTAGGAGCCCTCCGGGTGTCTTCCCCAAGTGTCTCCTATTGTGGGCACCAGGGGATAGTCAGGGGTTGGGCTGGAAATGCAGGTATCATCTAGTGCCTCCGCTGAACAAATCAGGTAATTAGCGGACTTCCCGCTGCCAGGTATCACGTGTGATAACAGGCATCTGCGTGGAGAGCGGCCCAAAACCTCCGCCACCCACTCGGCCACTTTCCGGAATTCTGAGTGTGGCGACGCACCGTCCTCTGTCTGCAGCGCCTGGGATCACCTAGGAGCACTCCGCGTGTTTTCCTGGAGTTTCTCGTAGTGCGGGATGCCGGGGAATGGTGGGGTTTTGCTGGAAATGCAGGTAGAATCTAGTGCCTTCCCCTTGACAGATGAGGTAATTAGAAAATTTCCCTTGCCAGGGAACACCTGTGACACCCGGCAGCTGCGTGGAGGGCGGCCACAAACATCCCCCACCCCCTCGGCCGCTTTCCAGAATTCTGAGTGTGGAGAGATTCCTTCCTCTGTCTGCAGCGCCTGGTATCTCCTAGGAGCCCTCCACGTGTCCTCACCGAGTGCCTCCTAGTGCGGGATGCAGGGGAAAGGCGGTGGTTGGGCTGGAAATGCAGGTAGCATCTAGTTCCTCCCCCTGGACTGATGAGGTAATTAGCGGAATTCCACCTGCCAGGGAACAACTGTGACACCAGGCATCTGCGTGGAGGCCGGCCCCAAACCTCCCCCACCCACTCCGCAGCGTTCCGGAATTCTGAGTGTGGCGAGGTTCCGTCCTCTGTCTGCAGTGCCTGGGATCAACTTTGAGCCCTCCGCGTGTCTTCCCCGAGTGTCTCCTAGTTCGAGCTGCCGGGGAAAGATGGGGTTGGGCTGGAAATGCAGGTAGCAACTAGTGCATCCCCCTGGACTGATGAGGTATTTAGCGGAATTCCCCCTGCCAGGGAACACCTGTGGCACCAGGCAGCTGCGTGGTGTGCGGCCCCAAACCTCCCCCACCCACTCGGCCGCGTTCCGGATTTCTGAGTGTGGCAAGGTTCCGTCCTCTGTCTGCAGCGCCTGGGATCTCCTAGATCCCTCCGCGTGTTTTCCCCGAGTTTCTCGTAGTGCGGGCTGCCGGAGAAAGGCGGGGGTTGGTCTGGAAATGCAGGTAGCATCTTCTGCCTCCCCTTGGACAGATGAAGTAATTAGCGGAATTCCCCCTGCCAGGGAACACCTGTGACACCAGGCAGCTGCGTGGAAGGCGGCTCCAAACATCCCCCACCCACTCGGACGCGTTCCGGAATTCTGAGGGTGGCGAGGTTCCATCCTCGGTCTGCAGCGCCTGGGATCTCCTAGGAGCCCTCCGCGAGTCTTCCCCGAGTGTCTCCTTGTGCGAGCTGCCGGGGAAAGGCAGGGGTTTTGCTGGAAATGCAGGTAGCATCTAGTGCCTCCCCCTGGACAGATCAGGTATTTAGTGGACTTCCCCCTGCCAGGGAACACCTGTGACAACAGGCAGCTACGTGGAGGGCGGCCCCAAACCTCCCCACCCTCTCGTACGCGTTCCGGAATTCTGAGGTTGGCGAGGTTCCGTCCTCTGTGTGCAGCACCTGGAATCTCCTAGCAGTCCTCCGCTTTTCTTCCCAGAGTTTCTCCTAGTGCGAGTTGCCGCGGAAAGGTGGGGGTTGGGCTGGAAATGCAGGTAGCAACTAGTGCCTCTCCCTGGTCTGATGAAGTAATTAGCGGAATTCCCCCTTCCAGGGAACACCTGTGACATCAGGCAGCTGCGTGGAAGGCGGCCCCAAATCTCCCCCAACCACTCGGCCGCGTTCCGGAGTTCTGAGTGTGGCGAAGTTCCGTCCTCTGTCTGCAGCGCCTGGGATCTCCTAGGAGCCCACCGCGTGTCTTCCCCGAGTGTCTCCTATTGCGGGATCCCGGGGAAAATCGTGGGTTGGTCTGGAAATGCAGGTATCATCTAGTGCCTCCCCCTGGAGAGATGAGGTAATTAGCGGAGTTCCCCCTGCCAGGGAACACCTGTGACACCAGGCAGCTGCGTGGAGGGCGGCCCCAAACATCCCCCACCCACTCGGCCGCGTTCCGGAATTCTGAGTGTGGCGAGGTTCCGTACTGTTCAGCGCCTGTTATCTCCTAGGAGCCCTCCGGGTGTCTTCCCCGAGTGTCTACTAGTGCGGGCACCAGGGGATAGTCAGGGGTTGGGCTGGAATTGCAGGTAGCAAATAGTGCATCCCCCTGGACTGATGAGGTAATTAGCGGACTTCCCGCTGCCAGGTAACACCTGTGACAACAGGCATCTGCGTGGAGAGCGGCCCCAAATCTCCACCACCCACTCGGCCTCGTTCCGGAATTCTGAGTGTGGCGACGCTCCGTCCTCTGTCTGCAGCGCCTGGGATCTCCTAGGAGCACTCCGCGTGTTTTCCCGATTTTCTCGTAGTGCGGGCTGCCAGAGAAAGGCGGGGCCTGGTCTGGAAATGCAGGTAGCATCTACTGCCTCCACTTGGACAGATGAGGTAATTAGCAGAAATTCCCCTGCCAGGGAAAACCTTTGACACCAGGCAGCTGCGTGGAGGGGGGCCCCAAATCTCCCCCACAGACTCGGCCGCGTTCCGGAATTCTGAGTGTGGCGAGGTTCCGTACTGTTCAGCACCTGTGATCTCCTAGGAGCCCTCCGGGTGTCTTCCCCAAGTGTCTCCTATTGTGGGCACCAGGGGATAGTCAGGGGTTGGGCTGGAAATGCAGGTATCATCTAGTGCCTCCGCTGAACAAATCAGGTAATTAGCGGACTTCCCGCTGCCAGGTATCACGTGTGATAACAGGCATCTGCGTGGAGAGCGGCCCAAAACCTCCGCCACCCACTCGGCCACTTTCCGGAATTCTGAGTGTGGCGACGCACCGTCCTCTGTCTGCAGCGCCTGGGATCACCTAGGAGCACTCCGCGTGTTTTCCTGGAGTTTCTCGTAGTGCGGGATGCCGGGGAATGGTGGGGTTTTGCTGGAAATGCAGGTAGAATCTAGTGCCTTCCCCTTGACAGATGAGGTAATTAGAAAATTTCCCTTGCCAGGGAACACCTGTGACACCCGGCAGCTGCGTGGAGGGCGGCCACAAACATCCCCCACCCCCTCGGCCGCTTTCCAGAATTCTGAGTGTGGAGAGATTCCTTCCTCTGTCTGCAGCGCCTGGTATCTCCTAGGAGCCCTCCACGTGTCCTCACCGAGTGCCTCCTAGTGCGGGATGCAGGGGAAAGGCGGTGGTTGGGCTGGAAATGCAGGTAGCATCTAGTTCCTCCCCCTGGACTGATGAGGTAATTAGCGGAATTCCACCTGCCAGGGAACAACTGTGACACCAGGCATCTGCGTGGAGGCCGGCCCCAAACCTCCCCCACCCACTCCGCAGCGTTCCGGAATTCTGAGTGTGGCGAGGTTCCGTCCTCTGTCTGCAGTGCCTGGGATCAACTTTGAGCCCTCCGCGTGTCTTCCCCGAGTGTCTCCTAGTTCGAGCTGCCGGGGAAAGATGGGGTTGGGCTGGAAATGCAGGTAGCAACTAGTGCATCCCCCTGGACTGATGAGGTATTTAGCGGAATTCCCCCTGCCAGGGAACACCTGTGGCACCAGGCAGCTGCGTGGTGTGCGGCCCCAAACCTCCCCCACCCACTCGGCCGCGTTCCGGATTTCTGAGTGTGGCAAGGTTCCGTCCTCTGTCTGCAGCGCCTGGGATCTCCTAGATCCCTCCGCGTGTTTTCCCCGAGTTTCTCGTAGTGCGGGCTGCCGGAGAAAGGCGGGGGTTGGTCTGGAAATGCAGGTAGCATCTTCTGCCTCCCCTTGGACAGATGAAGTAATTAGCGGAATTCCCCCTGCCAGGGAACACCTGTGACACCAGGCAGCTGCGTGGAAGGCGGCTCCAAACATCCCCCACCCACTCGGACGCGTTCCGGAATTCTGAGGGTGGCGAGGTTCCATCCTCGGTCTGCAGCGCCTGGGATCTCCTAGGAGCCCTCCGCGAGTCTTCCCCGAGTGTCTCCTTGTGCGAGCTGCCGGGGAAAGGCAGGGGTTTTGCTGGAAATGCAGGTAGCATCTAGTGCCTCCCCCTGGACAGATCAGGTATTTAGTGGACTTCCCCTGCCAGGGAACACCTGTGACAACAGGCAGCTACGTGGAGGGCGGCCCCAAACCTCCCCACCCTCTCGTACGCGTTCCGGAATTCTGAGGTTGGCGAGGTTCCGTCCTCTGTGTGCAGCACCTGGAATCTCCTAGCAGTCCTCCGCTTTTCTTCCCAGAGTTTCTCCTAGTGCGAGTTGCCGCGGAAAGGTGGGGGTTGGGCTGGAAATGCAGGTAGCAACTAGTGCCTCTCCCTGGTCTGATGAAGTAATTAGCGGAATTCCCCCTTCCAGGGAACACCTGTGACATCAGGCAGCTGCGTGGAAGGCGGCCCCAAATCTCCCCCAACCACTCGGCCGCGTTCCGGAGTTCTGAGTGTGGCGAAGTTCCGTCCTCTGTCTGCAGCGCCTGGGATCTCCTAGGAGCCCACCGCGTGTCTTCCCCGAGTGTCTCCTATTGCGGGATCCCGGGGAAAATCGTGGGTTGGTCTGGAAATGCAGGTATCATCTAGTGCCTCCCCCTGGAGAGATGAGGTAATTAGCGGAGTTCCCCCTGCCAGGGAACACCTGTGACACCAGGCAGCTGCGTGGAGGGCGGCCCCAAACATCCCCCACCCACTCGGCCGCGTTCCGGAATTCTGAGTGTGGCGAGGTTCCGTACTGTTCAGCGCCTGTTATCTCCTAGGAGCCCTCCGGGTGTCTTCCCCGAGTGTCTACTAGTGCGGGCACCAGGGGATAGTCAGGGGTTGGGCTGGAATTGCAGGTAGCAAATAGTGCATCCCCCTGGACTGATGAGGTAATTAGCGGACTTCCCGCTGCCAGGTAACACCTGTGACAACAGGCATCTGCGTGGAGAGCGGCCCCAAATCTCCACCACCCACTCGGCCTCGTTCCGGAATTCTGAGTGTGGCGACGCTCCGTCCTCTGTCTGCAGCGCCTGGGATCTCCTAGGAGCACTCCGCGTGTTTTCCCGATTTTCTCGTAGTGCGGGCTGCCAGAGAAAGGCGGGGCCTGGTCTGGAAATGCAGGTAGCATCTACTGCCTCCACTTGGACAGATGAGGTAATTAGCAGAAATTCCCCTGCCAGGGAAAACCTTTGACACCAGGCAGCTGCGTGGAGGGGGGCCCCAAATCTCCCCCACAGACTCGGCCGCGTTCCGGAATTCTGAGTGTGGCGAGGTTCCGTACTGTTCAGCACCTGTGATCTCCTAGGAGCCCTCCGGGTGTCTTCCCCAAGTGTCTCCTATTGTGGGCACCAGGGGATAGTCAGGGGTTGGGCTGGAAATGCAGGTATCATCTAGTGCCTCCGCTGAACAAATCAGGTAATTAGCGGACTTCCCGCTGCCAGGTATCACGTGTGATAACAGGCATCTGCGTGGAGAGCGGCCCAAAACCTCCGCCACCCACTCGGCCACTTTCCGGAATTCTGAGTGTGGCGACGCACCGTCCTCTGTCTGCAGCGCCTGGGATCACCTAGGAGCACTCCGCGTGTTTTCCTGGAGTTTCTCGTAGTGCGGGATGCCGGGGAATGGTGGGGTTTTGCTGGAAATGCAGGTAGAATCTAGTGCCTTCCCCTTGACAGATGAGGTAATTAGAAAATTTCCCTTGCCAGGGAACACCTGTGACACCCGGCAGCTGCGTGGAGGGCGGCCACAAACATCCCCCACCCCCTCGGCCGCTTTCCAGAATTCTGAGTGTGGAGAGATTCCTTCCTCTGTCTGCAGCGCCTGGTATCTCCTAGGAGCCCTCCACGTGTCCTCACCGAGTGCCTCCTAGTGCGGGATGCAGGGGAAAGGCGGTGGTTGGGCTGGAAATGCAGGTAGCATCTAGTTCCTCCCCCTGGACTGATGAGGTAATTAGCGGAATTCCACCTGCCAGGGAACAACTGTGACACCAGGCATCTGCGTGGAGGCCGGCCCCAAACCTCCCCCACCCACTCCGCAGCGTTCCGGAATTCTGAGTGTGGCGAGGTTCCGTCCTCTGTCTGCAGTGCCTGGGATCAACTTTGAGCCCTCCGCGTGTCTTCCCCGAGTGTCTCCTAGTTCGAGCTGCCGGGGAAAGATGGGGTTGGGCTGGAAATGCAGGTAGCAACTAGTGCATCCCCCTGGACTGATGAGGTATTTAGCGGAATTCCCCCTGCCAGGGAACACCTGTGGCACCAGGCAGCTGCGTGGTGTGCGGCCCCAAACCTCCCCCACCCACTCGGCCGCGTTCCGGATTTCTGAGTGTGGCAAGGTTCCGTCCTCTGTCTGCAGCGCCTGGGATCTCCTAGATCCCTCCGCGTGTTTTCCCCGAGTTTCTCGTAGTGCGGGCTGCCGGAGAAAGGCGGGGGTTGGTCTGGAAATGCAGGTAGCATCTTCTGCCTCCCCTTGGACAGATGAAGTAATTAGCGGAATTCCCCCTGCCAGGGAACACCTGTGACACCAGGCAGCTGCGTGGAAGGCGGCTCCAAACATCCCCCACCCACTCGGACGCGTTCCGGAATTCTGAGGGTGGCGAGGTTCCATCCTCGGTCTGCAGCGCCTGGGATCTCCTAGGAGCCCTCCGCGAGTCTTCCCCGAGTGTCTCCTTGTGCGAGCTGCCGGGGAAAGGCAGGGGTTTTGCTGGAAATGCAGGTAGCATCTAGTGCCTCCCCCTGGACAGATCAGGTATTTAGTGGACTTCCCCCTGCCAGGGAACACCTGTGACAACAGGCAGCTACGTGGAGGGCGGCCCCAAACCTCCCCACCCTCTCGTACGCGTTCCGGAATTCTGAGGTTGGCGAGGTTCCGTCCTCTGTGTGCAGCACCTGGAATCTCCTAGCAGTCCTCCGCTTTTCTTCCCAGAGTTTCTCCTAGTGCGAGTTGCCGCGGAAAGGTGGGGGTTGGGCTGGAAATGCAGGTAGCAACTAGTGCCTCTCCCTGGTCTGATGAAGTAATTAGCGGAATTCCCCCTTCCAGGGAACACCTGTGACATCAGGCAGCTGCGTGGAAGGCGGCCCCAAATCTCCCCCAACCACTCGGCCGCGTTCCGGAGTTCTGAGTGTGGCGAAGTTCCGTCCTCTGTCTGCAGCGCCTGGGATCTCCTAGGAGCCCACCGCGTGTCTTCCCCGAGTGTCTCCTATTGCGGGATCCCGGGGAAAATCGTGGGTTGGTCTGGAAATGCAGGTATCATCTAGTGCCTCCCCCTGGAGAGATGAGGTAATTAGCGGAGTTCCCCCTGCCAGGGAACACCTGTGACACCAGGCAGCTGCGTGGAGGGCGGCCCCAAACATCCCCCACCCACTCGGCCGCGTTCCGGAATTCTGAGTGTGGCGAGGTTCCGTACTGTTCAGCGCCTGTTATCTCCTAGGAGCCCTCCGGGTGTCTTCCCCGAGTGTCTACTAGTGCGGGCACCAGGGGATAGTCAGGGGTTGGGCTGGAATTGCAGGTAGCAATAGTGCATCCCCCTGGACTGATGAGGTAATTAGCGGACTTCCCGCTGCCAGGTAACACCTGTGACAACAGGCATCTGCGTGGAGAGCGGCCCCAAATCTCCACCACCCACTCGGCCTCGTTCCGGAATTCTGAGTGTGGCGACGCTCCGTCCTCTGTCTGCAGCGCCTGGGATCTCCTAGGAGCACTCCGCGTGTTTTCCTGGAGTTTCTCGTAGTGCGGGATGCCGGGGAAAGGGGGGGTTTTGCTGGAAATGCAAGTAAAATCTAGTGCCTCCCCCTGGACAGATCAGGTAATTAGCGGAATTTCCCCTGCGAGGGAACACCTGTGACAACAGGCAGCTGCGTGGTGGGCGGCCCCAATCGTCCCCCACCCACTAGTCTGCGTTCCGCAATTCTGAAGGTGGCGAGGTTCCGTCTTCTGTCGGCAGTACCTGGGATCTCCTAGGAGTCCTCTGCGTGTCTCCCCGAGTGTCTCTTAGTGCGGGCTGCCGGGGAAAGTCGGGGGTTTGGCTGGAAATGCAGGTAGCATCTAGTGCCTCCCCCTGGACTGATGAGGTAATTAGCGGACTTCCCCCTGCAAGGGAACACCTGTGACACCCGGCAGCAGCGTCGTGGGCAGCCGCAAACCTCCCCCACCCACTCGGCCACGTTCCGGAATTCTGAGTGTGGCGAGGTTCCGTCCTATGTCTGCAGCGCCTGGGATCTCCTAGGAGCCCTCTGCGTGTCTTCCCCGAGTGTCTCCTAGTGCGGGCTGCCGGGGAAATGCGGGGGTTGGGCTGGAAATGCAGGTAGCCTCTAGTGCCTCCCCCTGGACAGATGAGGTAATTAGCGGAATTCCCCCTGCCAGGGAACACCTGTGACACCAGGCAGCTTCGTGGAGTGCGGCCCCATACCTCCCCCAACCAGTCGGCCGCGTTCCGGAATTCTGAGTGTGGCGAGGTTCTGCCCTCTGTCTCGAGCAACTGGGATCTTTTAGGAGACCTCCGCGTGTTTTCCCCTAGTGTCACGTAGTGCGGGCTGCCGGGGAAAGGCGGGAGTTGGGCTCGAAATGCAGGTAGCATCTATTGCCTCCACCTGTACAGATCAGGTAATTAGCGAACTTCCCCCTGCAAGGGAACACCTGTGACACCAGGCAGCTGCGTGGAAGGCGGCCCAAAACCTCCCCGACCCACACGGCCGCGTTCCGGAATTCTGAGTTTTTGCGAGTTTCCATCCTCGGTCTGCAGCGCCTGGGATCTCCTAGGAGCACTCCGTGAGTCTTCCCCGAGTGTCTCCTTGTGCGAGCTGCCGGGGAAAGGCAGGGGTTTTGCTGGAAATGCAGGTAGCATCTAGTGCCTCCCCCTGGACAGATCAGGTATTTAGTGGACTTCCCCCTGCCAGGGAACACCTGTGACAACAGGCAGCTACGTGGAGGGCGGCCCAAAACCTCCCCACCCTCTCGTACGCGTTCCGGAATTCTGAGATTGGCGAGGTTCCGTCCTCTGTGTGCAGCACCTGGAATCTCCTAGCAGTCCTCCGCTTGTCTTCCCAGAGTTTCTCCTAGTGCGAGCTGCCGCGGAAAGGCGGTGGTTGGGCTGGAAATGCAGGTAGCATCTAGTGTCTCCCCCTGTACTTTTGAGGTAATTAGCGGATTTCCACATGCCAGGGAACACCTGTGACACCAGGCATCTGCGTGGGGGCCGGCCCCAAACCTCCCCCACCCACTCGGCCGCGTTCCGGATTTCTGAGTGTGGCAAGGTTCCGTCCTCTGTCTGCAGCGCCTGGGATCTCCTAGAGCCCTCCGCGTGTTTTCCCCGAGTTTCTCGTAGTGCGGGCTGCCGGAGAAATGCGGGGGTTGGTCTGGAAATGCAGGTAGCATCTTCTGCCTCCACCTGGACAGATGAGGTAATTAGCAGAATTTCCCCTGCCAGTGAACAATTGTGACACCACGCAGCTGGGTGGAGGGAGGCCCCAAAACTACCCCAAACACTCGGCCGAGTTCCGGAATTCTGAGTGTGGCGAGGTACCGTACTCGTCAGCGCCTGTGATCTCCTAGGAGCCCTCCGCGTTTCTTCCCAGAGTGTCTCCTAGTGCGGGGTTCCGGGGAAAGTCGGGGTTTGGGCTCGAATGCAAGTAGCATCTAGTGCCTCCCCGTGGACCGATGAGGTAATTAGCGGACTTCCCCCTGCCAGGGAACACCTGTGACACCAGGCAGCTGCGTGGATGGCGGCTCCAAACCTCCCCCACCCACTCGGACGCGTTCCGGAATTCTGAGGGTTTGCGAGGTTCCATCCTCGGTCTGCAGCGCCTGGGATCTCCTAGGAGCACTCCGCGAGTCTTCCCCGAGTGTCTCCTTCTGCGAGCTGCCGGGGAAAGGCATGGGTTTTGCTGGAAATGCAGGTAGCATCTAGTGCTTCCCCTGGACAGATCAGGTATTTTGTGGACTTCCCACTGCCAGGGAACACCTGTGACAACAGGCAGCTACGTGGAGGGCGGCCCAAAACCTCCCCACCCTCTCGTACGCGTTCCGGAATTCTGAGATTGGCGAGGTTCCGTCCTCTGTGTGCAGCACCTGGAATCTCCTAACAGTCCTCCGCTTGCCTTCCCAGAGTTTCTCCTAGTGCGAGCTGCCGCGGAAAGCTGAGGGTTGGGCTGGAAATGCAGGTAGCAACTAGTGCCTCCCCCTGGACTGATGAGGTAATTAGCAGACTTCCCCCTGCCAGGGAAAACCTGTGACACCAGGCAGCTGCGTGGTGGGCGGCCCCAAATCTCCCCCACCCACTCGGCCGAGTTCCGGAATTCTGAGGGTGGCGAGGATCCGTCCTCTGTCTGCAGCGCCTGGGATCTCCTAGGAGCCATCCGAGTATCTTCCCCGAGTGTCTCCTAGTGCGTGCTGCCGGGGAAAGACGGGGGTTTTGCTGGAAATGCAGTTAGCATCTAGTGCCTCCCCCTGGACTGATAAGGTAATTAGCGGACTTCCCCCTGCTAGGGAACACATGTGACACCAATCAGATGCGTGGTGGGCGTCCCCAAACCTCCCCCAACCACTCGGCCGCGTTCCAGATTTCTGAGGGTGGCGAGGTTCCGTCCTCAAACTGCAGCGCCTGGGAATTCCTAGGAGCCCTCCGCGTGTCTTCCCCGAGTGTCTCCTCGTGCGGGCGCCGGGGAAAGGCGTGGGTTGGGCTGGAAATGCAGGAAGCAACTAGTGCCTCCACCTGGACTGATGAGTTAATTAGCGGACTTCCCCCTGCCAGGGAAAACCTGTGACACCAATCAGATGCGTGGTGGGCGGCCCAAAATCTCCCCCACCCACACGGCCGCGTTCCGGAATTCTGAGTGTGGTGAGGTTCCGTCTTCTGTCTGCAGCACCTGGGATCTCCTAGAGCCCTCCGCGTGTTTTCCCGATTTTCTCGTAGTGCGGGCTGCCAGAGAAAGGCGGGGCCTGGTCTGGAAATGCAGGTAGCATCTACTGCCTCCACTTGGACAGATGAGGTAATTAGCAGAAATTCCCCTGCCAGGGAACATCTGTGACACCAGGCTACTGGGTGGAGGGCGGCCCCAAACCTCCCCCACACAATCGGCCGCGTTCCGGAATTCTGAGTGTGGTGAGGTTCCATCCTGTGCAGTGCGTGTGATCTCCTAGGAGCCCTCAGCGTGTCTTCCCCGAGTGTCTCCTAGTGCGGGCTGCCGGGGAAATGCGAGGGTTGGGCTGGAAATGCAGGTAGCCTCTAATGCCTCCCCCTGGACAGATGAGGTAATTAGCGGACTTCCCCCTGCCAGGGAAAACCTTTGACACCAGGCAGCTGCGTGGAGGGGGGCCCCAAATCTCCCCCACAGACTCGGCCGCGTTCCGGAATTCTGAGTGTGGCGAGGTTCCGTACTGTTCAGCACCTGTGATCTCCTAGGAGCCCTCCGGGTGTCTTCCCCAAGTGTCTCCTATTGCGGGCACCAGGGGATAGTCAGGGGTTGGGCTGGAAATGCAGGTATCATCTAGTGCCTCCGCTGAACAAATCAGGTAATTAGCGGACTTCCCGCTGCCAGGTATCACGTGTGATAACAGGCATCTGCGTGGAGAGCGGCCCAAAACCTCCGCCACCCACTCGGCCACTTTCCGGAATTCTGAGTGTGGCGACGCACCGTCCTCTGTCTGCAGCGCCTGGGATCACCTAGGAGCACTCCGCGTGTTTTCCTGGAGTTTCTCGTAGTGCGGGATGCCGGGGAATGGTGGGGTTTTGCTGGAAATGCAGGTAGAATCTAGTGCCTTCCCCTTGACAGATGAGGTAATTAGAAAATTTCCCTTGCCAGGGAACACCTGTGACACCCGGCAGCTGCGTGGAGGGCGGCCACAAACATCCCCCACCCCCTCGGCCGCTTTCCAGAATTCTGAGTGTGGAGAGATTCCTTCCTCTGTCTGCAGCGCCTGGTATCTCCTAGGAGCCCTCCACGTGTCCTCACCGAGTGCCTCCTAGTGCGGGATGCAGGGGAAAGGCGGTGGTTGGGCTGGAAATGCAGGTAGCATCTAGTTCCTCCCCCTGGACTGATGAGGTAATTAGCGGAATTCCACCTGCCAGGGAACAACTGTGACACCAGGCATCTGCGTGGAGGCCGGCCCCAAACCTCCCCCACCCACTCCGCAGCGTTCCGGAATTCTGAGTGTGGCGAGGTTCCGTCCTCTGTCTGCAGTGCCTGGGATCAACTTTGAGCCCTCCGCGTGTCTTCCCCGAGTGTCTCCTAGTTCGAGCTGCCGGGGAAAGATGGGGTTGGGCTGGAAATGCAGGTAGCAACTAGTGCATCCCCCTGGACTGATGAGGTATTTAGCGGAATTCCCCCTGCCAGGGAACACCTGTGGCACCAGGCAGCTGCGTGTTGTGCGGCCCCAAACCTCCCCCACCCACTCGGCCGCGTTCCGGATTTCTGAGTGTGGCAAGGTTCCGTCCTCTGTCTGCAGCGCCTGGGATCTCCTAGATCCCTCCGCGTGTTTTCCCCGAGTTTCTCGTAGTGCGGGCTGCCGGAGAAAGGCGGGGGTTGGTCTGGAAATGCAGGTAGCATCTTCTGCCTCCCCTTGGACAGATGAAGTAATTAGCGGAATTCCCCCTGCCAGGGAACACCTGTGACACCAGGCAGCTGCGTGGAAGGCGGCTCCAAACATCCCCCACCCACTCGGACGCGTTCCGGAATTCTGAGGGTGGCGAGGTTCCATCCTCGGTCTGCAGCGCCTGGGATCTCCTAGGAGCCCTCCGCGAGTCTTCCCCGAGTGTCTCCTTGTGCGAGCTGCCGGGGAAAGGCAGGGGTTTTGCTGGAAATGCAGGTAGCATCTAGTGCCTCCCCCTGGACAGATCAGGTATTTAGTGGACTTCCCCCTGCCAGGGAACACCTGTGACAACAGGCAGCTACGTGGAGGGCGGCCCCAAACCTCCCCACCCTCTCGTACGCGTTCCGGAATTCTGAGGTTGGCGAGGTTCCGTCCTCTGTGTGCAGCACCTGGAATCTCCTAGCAGTCCTCCGCTTGTCTTCCCAGAGTTTCTCCTAGTGCGAGCTGCCGCGGAAAGGTGGGGGTTGGGCTGGAAATGCAGGTAGCATCTAGTGCCTCTCCCTGGTCTGATGAAGTAATTAGCGGAATTCCCCCTTCCAGGGAACACCTGTGACATCAGGCAGCTGCGTGGAAGGCGGCCCCTAATCTCCCCCAACCACTCGGCCGCGTTCCGGAGTTCTGAGTGTGGCGAAGTTCCGTCCTCTGTCTGCAGCGCCTGGGATCTCCTAGGAGCCCACCGCGTGTCTTCCCCGAGTGTCTCCTATTGCGGGATCCCGGGGAAAATCGTGGGTTGGTCTGGAAATGCAGGTATCATCTAGTGCCTCCCCCTGGAGAGATGAGGTAATTAGCGGAGTTCCCCCTGCCAGGGAACACCTGTGACACCAGGCAGCTGCGTGGAGGGCGGCCCCAAACATCCCCCACCCACTCGGCCGCGTTCCGGAATTCTGAGTGTGGCGAGGTTCCGTACTTTTCAGCGCCTGTTATCTCCTAGGAGCCCTCCGGGTGTCTTCCCCGAGTGTCTACTAGTGCGGGCACCAGGGGATAGTCAGGGGTTGGGCTGGAATTGCAGGTAGCAAATAGTGCATCCCCCTGGACTGATGAGGTAATTAGCGGACTTCCCGCTGCCAGGTAACACCTGTGACAACAGGCATCTGCGTGGAGAGCGGCCCCAAATCTCCGCCACCCACTCGGCCTCGTTCCGGAATTCTGAGTGTGGCGACGCTCCGTCCTCTGTCTGCAGCGCCTGGGATCTCCTAGGAGCACTCCGCGTGTTTTCCTGGAGTTTCTCGTAGTGCGGGATGCCGGGGAAAGGGGGGGTTTTGCTGGAAATGCAAGTAAAATCTAGTGCCTCCCCCTGGACAGATCAGGTAATTAGCGGAATTTCCCCTGCGAGGGAACACCTGTGACAACAGGCAGCTGCGTGGTGGGCGGCCCCAATCGTCCCCCACCCACTAGTCTGCGTTCCGCAATTCTGAGGGTGGCGAGGTTCCGTCTTCTGTCGGCAGTACCTGGGATCTCCTAGGAGTCCTCTGCGTGTCTCCCCGAGTGTCTCTTAGTGCGGGCTGCCGGGGAAAGTCGGGGGTTTGGCTGGAAATGCAGGTAGCATCTAGTGCCTCCCCCTGGACTGATGAGGTAATTAGCGGACTTCCCCCTGCAAGGGAACACCTGTGACACCCGGCAGCAGCGTCGTGGGCAGCCGCAAACCTCCCCCACCCACTCGGCCACGTTCCGGAATTCTGAGTGTGGCGAGGTTCCGTCCTATGTCTGCAGCGCCTGGGATCTCCTAGGAGCCCTCTGCGTGTCTTCCCCGAGTGTCTCCTAGTGCGGGCTGCCGGGGAAAGTTGGGGGTTGGGCTGGAAATGCAGGTAGCCTCTAGTGCCTCCCCCTGGACAGATGAGGTAATTAGCGGAATTCCCCCTGCCAGGGAACACCTGTGACACCAGGCAGCTTCGTGGAGTGCGGCCCCATACCTCCCCCAACCAGTCGGCCGCGTTCCGGAATTCTGAGTGTGGCGAGGTTCTGCCCTCTGTCTCGAGCAACTGGGATCTTTTAGGAGACCTCCGCGTGTTTTCCCCTAGTGTCACGTAGTGCGGGCTGCCGGGGAAAGGCGGGAGTTGGGCTCGAAATGCAGGTAGCATCTATTGCCTCCACCTGTACAGATCAGGTAATTAGCGAACTTCCCCCTGCAAGGGAACACCTGTGACACCAGGCAGCTGCGTGGAAGGCGGCCCAAAACCTCCCCGACCCACACGGCCGCGTTCCGGAATTCTGAGGTTTTGCGAGTTTCCATCCTCGGTCTGCAGCGCCTGGGATCTCCTAGGAGCACTCCGTGAGTCTTCCCCGAGTGTCTCCTTGTGCGAGCTGCCGGGGAAAGGCAGGGGTTTTGCTGGAAATGCAGGTAGCATCTAGTGCCTCCCCCTGGACAGATCAGGTATTTAGTGGACTTCCCCCTGCCAGGGAACACCTGTGACAACAGGCAGCTACGTGGAGGGCGGCCCAAAACCTCCCCACCCTCTCGTACGCGTTCCGGAATTCTGAGATTGGCGAGGTTCCGTCCTCTGTGTGCAGCACCTGGAATCTCCTAGCAGTCCTCCGCTTGTCTTCCCAGAGTTTCTCCTAGTGCGAGCTGCCGCGGAAAGGCGGTGGTTGGGCTGGAAATGCAGGTAGCATCTAGTGTCTCCCCCTGTACTTTTGAGGTAATTAGCGGATTTCCACATGCCAGGGAACACCTGTGACACCAGGCATCTGCGTGGGGGCCGGCCCCAAACCTCCCCCACCCACTCGGCCGCGTTCCGGATTTCTGAGTGTGGCAAGGTTCCGTCCTCTGTCTGCAGCGCCTGGGATCTCCTAGAGCCCTCCGCGTGTTTTCCCCGAGTTTCTCGTAGTGCGGGCTGCCGGAGAAAGGCGGGGGATGGTCTGGAAATGCAGGTAGCATCTATTGCCTCCACCTGTACAGATCAGGTAATTAGCGAACTTCCCCCTGCCAGGGAACACCTGTGACACCAGGCAGCTGCGTGGATGGCGGCTCCAAACCTCCCCCACCCACTCGGACGCGTTCCAGAATTCTGAGGGTTTGCGAGGTTCCATCCTCGGTCTGCAGCGCCTGGGATCTCCTAGGAGCACTCCGCGAGTCTTCCCCGAGTGTCTCCTTCTGTGAGCTGCCGGGGAAAGGCATGGGTTTTGCTGGAAATGCAGGTAGCATCTAGTGCTTCCCCTGGACAGATCAGGTATTTTGTGGACTTCCCACTGCCAGGGAACACCTGTGACAACAGGCAGCTACGTGGAGGGCGGCCCAAAACCTCCCCACCCTCTCGTACGCGTTCCGGAATTCTGAGATTGGCGAGGTTCCGTCCTCTGTGTGCAGCACCTGGAATCTCCTAGCAGTCCTCCGCTTGCCTTCCCAGAGTTTCTCCTAGTGCGAGCTGCCGCGGAAAGGTGAGGGTTGGGCTGGAAATGCAGGTAGCAACTAGTGCCTCCCCCTGGACTGATGAGGTAATTAGCAGACTTCCCCCTGCCAGGGAAAACCTGTGACACCAGGCAGCTGCGTGGTGGGCGGCCCCAAATCTCCCCCACCCACTCGGCCGAGTTCCGGAATTCTGAGGGTGGCGAGGATCCGTCCTCTGTCTGCAGCGCCTGGGATCTCCTAGGAGCCATCCGAGTATCTTCCCCGAGTGTCTCCTAGTGCGTGCTGCCGGGGAAAGACGGGGGTTTTGCTGGAAATGCAGTTAGCATCTAGTGCCTCCCCCTGGACTGATAAGGTAATTAGCGGACTTCCCCCTGCTAGGGAACACATGTGACACCAATCAGATGCGTGGTGGGCGTCCCCAAACCTCCCCCAACCACTCGGCCGCGTTCCAGATTTCTGAGGGTGGCGAGGTTCCGTCCTCAGACTGCAGCGCCTGGGAACTCCTAGGAGCCCTCCGCGTGTCTTTCCCGAGTGTCTCCTCGTGCGGGCGCCGGGGAAAGGCGTGGGTTGGGCTGGAAATGCAGGAAGCAACTAGTGCCTCCACCTGGAATGATGAGTTAATTAGCGGACTTCCCCCTGCCAGGGAACACCTGTGACACCCGGCAGCAGCGTCGTGGGCAGCCGCAAACCTCCCCCACCCACTCGGCCACGTTCCGGAATTCTGAGTGTGGCGAGGTTCCGTCCTATGTCTGCAGCGCCTGGGATCTCCTAGGAGCCCTCCGCGTGTCTTCCCCGAGTGTCTCCTAGTGCGGGCTGCCGGGGAAAGTTGGGGGTTGGGCTGGAAATGCAGGTAGCCTCTAGTGCCTCCCCCTGGACAGATGAGGTAATTAGCAGAAATTCCCCTGCCAGGGAACACCTGTGACACCAGGCAGCTTCGTGGGGTGCGGCCCCAAACCTCCCCCACACAATCGGCCGCGTTCCGGAATTCTGAGTGTGGTGAGGTTCCATCCTGTGCAGTGCGTGTGATCTCCTAGGAGCCCTCAGCGTGTCTTCCCCGAGTGTCTCCTAGTGCGGGCTGCCGGGGAAATGCGAGGGTTGGGCTGGAAATGCAGGTAGCCTCTAATGCCTCCCCCTGGACAGATGAGGTAATTAGCGGACTTCCCCCTGCCAGGGAAAACCTTTGACACCAGGCAGCTGCGTGGAGGGGGGCCCCAAATCTCCCCCACAGACTCGGCCGCGTTCCGGAATTCTGAGTGTGGCGAGGTTCCGTACTGTTCAGCACCTGTGATCTCCTAGGAGCCCTCCGGGTGTCTTCCCCAACTGTCTCCTATTGCGGGCACCAGGGGATAGTCAGGGGTTGGGCTGGAAATGCAGGTATCATCTAGTGCCTCCGCTGAACAAATCAGGTAATTAGCGGACTTCCCGCTGCCAGGTATCACGTGTGATAACAGGCATCTGCGTGGAGAGCGGCCCAAAACCTCCGCCACCCACTCGGCCACTTTCCGGAATTCTGAGTGTGGCGACGCACCGTCCTCTGTCTGCAGCGCCTGGGATCACCTAGGAGCACTCCGCGTGTTTTCCTGGAGTTTCTCGTAGTGCGGGATGCCGGGGAATGGTGGGGTTTTGCTGGAAATGCAGGTAGAATCTAGTGCCTTCCCCTTGACAGATGAGGTAATTAGAAAATTTCCCTTGCCAGGGAACACCTGTGACACCCGGCAGCTGCGTGGAGGGCGGCCACAAACATCCCCCACCCCCTCGGCCGCTTTCCAGAATTCTGAGTGTGGAGAGATTCCTTCCTCTGTCTGCAGCGCCTGGTATCTTCTAGGAGCCCTCCACGTGTCCTCACCGAGTGCCTCCTAGTGCGGGATGCAGGGGAAAGGCGGTGGTTGGGCTGGAAATGCAGGTAGCATCTAGTTCCTCCCCCTGGACTGATGAGGTAATTAGCGGAATTCCACCTGCCAGGGAACAACTGTGACACCAGGCATCTGCGTGGAGGCCGGCCCCAAACCTCCCCCACCCACTCCGCAGCGTTCCGGAATTCTGAGTGTGGCGAGGTTCCGTCCTCTGTCTGCAGTGCCTGGGATCAACTTTGAGCTCTCCGCGTGTCTTCCCCGAGTGTCTCCTAGTTCGAGCTGCCGGGGAAAGATGGGGTTGGGCTGGAAATGCAGGTAGCAACTAGTGCATCCCCCTGGACTGATGAGGTATTTAGCGGAATTCCCCCTGCCAGGGAACACCTGTGGCACCAGGCAGCTTCGTGGTGTGCGGCCCCAAACCTCCCCCACCCACTCGGCAGCGTTCCGGATTTCTGAGTGTGGCAAGGTTCCGTCCTCTGTCTGCAGCGCCTGGGATCTCCTAGATCCCTCCGCGTGTTTTCCCCGAGTTTCTCGTAGTGCGGGCTGCCGGAGAAAGGCGGGGGTTGGTCTGGAAATGCAGGTAGCATCTTCTGCCTCCCCTTGGACAGATGAAGTAATTAGCGGAATTCCCCCTGCCAGGGAACACCTGTGACACCAGGCAGCTGCGTGGAAGGCGGCTCCAAACATCCCCCACCCACTCGGACGCGTTCCGGAATTCTGAGGGTGGCGAGGTTCCATCCTCGGTCTGCAGCGCCTGGGATCTCCTAGGAGCCCTCCGCGAGTCTTCCCCGAGTGTCTCCTTGTGCGAGCTGCCGGGGAAAGGCAGGGGTTTTGCTGGAAATGCAGGTAGCATCTAGTGCCTCCCCCTGGACAGATCAGGTATTTAGTGGACTTCCCCCTGCCAGGGAACACCTGTGACAACAGGCAGCTACGTGGAGGGCGGCCCCAAATCTCCCCACCCTCTCGTACGCGTTCCGGAATTCTGAGGTTGGCGAGGTTCCGTCCTCTGTGTGCAGCACCTGGAATCTCCTAGCAGTCCTCCGCTTGTCTTCCCAGAGTTTCTCCTAGTGCGAGCTGCCGCGGAAAGGTGGGGGTTGGGCTGGAAATGCAGGTAGCAACTAGTGCCTCTCCCTGGTCTGATGAAGTAATTAGCGGAATTCCCCTTCCAGGGAACACCTGTGACATCAGGCAGCTGCGTGGAAGGCGGCCCCTAATCTCCCCCAACCACTCGGCCGCGTTCCGGAGTTCTGAGTGTGGCGAAGTTCCGTCCTCTGTCTGCAGCGCCTGGGATCTCCTAGGAGCCCACCGCGTGTCTTCCCCGAGTGTCTCCTATTGCTGGATCCCGGGGAAAATCGTGGGTTGGTCTGGAAATGCAGGTATCATCTAGTGCCTCCCCCTGGAGAGATGAGGTAATTAGCGGAGTTCCCCCTGCCAGGGAACACCTGTGACACCAGGCAGCTGCGTGGAGGGCGGCCCCAAACATCCCCCACCCACTCGGCCGCGTTCCGGAATTCTGAGTGTGGCGAGGTTCCGTACTGTTCAGCGCCTGTTATCTCCTAGGAGCCCTCCGGGTGTCTTCCCCGAGTGTCTACTAGTGCGGGCACCAGGGGATAGTCAGGGGTTGGGCTGGAATTGCAGGTAGCAAATAGTGCATCCCCCTGGACTGATGAGGTAATTAGCGGACTTCCCGCTGCCAGGTAACACCTGTGACAACAGGCATCTGCGTGGAGAGCGGCCCCAAATCTCCGCCACCCACTCGGCCTCGTTCCGGAATTCTGAGTGTGGCGACGCTCCGTCCTCTGTCTGCAGCGCCTGGGATCTCCTAGGAGCACTCCGCGTGTTTTCCTGGAGTTTCTCGTAGTGCGGGATGCCGGGGAAAGGGGGGGTTTTGCTGGAAATGCAAGTAAAATCTAGTGCCTCCCCCTGGACAGATCAGGTAATTAGCGGAATTTCCCCTGCGAGGGAACACCTGTGACAACAGGCAGCTGCGTGGTGGGCGGCCCCAATCGTCCCCCACCCACTAGTCTGCGTTCCGCAATTCTGAGGGTGGCGAGGTTCCGTCTTCTGTCGGCAGTACCTGGGATCTCCTAGGAGTCCTCTGCGTGTCTCCCCGAGTGTCTCTTAGTGCGGGCTGCCGGGGAAAGTCGGGGGTTTGGCTGGAAATGCAGGTAGCATCTAGTGCCTCCCCCTGGACTGATGAGGTAATTAGCGGACTTCCCCCTGCAAGGGAACACCTGTGACACCCGGCAGCAGCGTCGTGGGCAGCCGCAAACCTCCCCCACCCACTCGGCCACGTTCCGGAATTCTGAGTGTGGCGAGGTTCCGTCCTATGTCTGCAGCGCCTGGGATCTCCTAGGAGCCCTCTGCGTGTCTTCCCCGAGTGTCTCCTAGTGCGGGCTGCCGGGGAAAGTTGGGGGTTGGGCTGGAAATGCAGGTAGCCTCTAGTGCCTCCCCCTGGACAGATGAGGTAATTAGCGGAATTCCCCCTGCCAGGGAACACCTGTGACACCAGGCAGCTTCGTGGAGTGCGGCCCCATACCTCCCCCAACCAGTCGGCCGCGTTCCGGAATTCTGAGTGTGGCGAGGTTCTGCCCTCTGTCTCGAGCAACTGGGATCTTTTAGGAGACCTCCGCGTGTTTTCCCCTAGTGTCACGTAGTGCGGGCTGCCGGGGAAAGGCGGGAGTTGGGCTCGAAATGCAGGTAGCATCTATTGCCTCCACGTGTACAGATCAGGTAATTAGCGAACTTCCCCCTGCAAGGGAACACCTGTGACACCAGGCAGCTGCGTGGAAGGCGGCCCAAAACCTCCCCGACCCACACGGCCGCGTTCCGGAATTCTGAGGTTTTGCGAGTTTCCATCCTCGGTCTGCAGCGCCTGGGATCTCCTAGGAGCACTCCGTGAGTCTTCCCCGAGTGTCTCCTTGTGCGAGCTGCCGGGGAAAGGCAGGGGTTTTGCTGGAAATGCAGGTAGCATCTAGTGCCTCCCCCTGGACAGATCAGGTATTTAGTGGACTTCCCCCTGCCAGGGAACACCTGTGACAACAGGCAGCTACGTGGAGGGCGGCCCAAAACCTCCCCACCCTCTCGTACGCGTTCCGGAATTCTGAGATTGGCGAGGTTCCGTCCTCTGTGTGCAGCACCTGGAATCTCCTAGCAGTCCTCCGCTTGTCTTCCCAGAGTTTCTCCTAGTGCGAGCTGCCGCGGAAAGGCGGTGGTTGGGCTGGAAATGCAGGTAGCATCTAGTGTCTCCCCCTGTACTTTTGAGGTAATTAGCGGATTTCCACATGCCAGGGAACACCTGTGACACCAGGCATCTGCGTGGGGGCCAGCCCCAAACCTCCCCCACCCACTCGGCCGCGTTCCGGATTTCTGAGTGTGGCAAGGTTCCGTCCTCTGTCTGCAGCGCCTGGGATCTCCTAGAGCCCTCCGCGTGTTTTCCCCGAGTTTCTCGTAGTGCGGGCTGCCGGAGAAAGGCGGGGGTTGGTCTGGAAATGCAGGTAGCATCTTCTGCCTCCACCTGGACAGATGAGGTAATTAGCAGAATTTCCCCTGCCAGTGAACAATTGTGACACCACGCAGCTGGGTGGAGGGAGGCCCCAAAACTACCCCAAACACTCGGCCGAGTTCCGGAATTCTGAGTGTGGCGAGGTACCGTACTCGTCAGCGCCTGTGATCTCCTAGGAGCCCTCCGCGTTTCTTCCCAGAGTGTCTCCTAGTGCGGGGTTCCGGGGAAATTCGGGGTTTGGGCTCGAATGCAAGTAGCATCTAGTGCCTCCCCGTGGACCGATGAGGTAATTAGCGGACTTCCCCCTGCCGGGGAACACCTGTGACACCAGGCAGCTGCGTGGATGGCGGCTCCAAACCTCCCCCACCCACTCGGACGCGTTCCGGAATTCTGAGGGTTTGCGAGGTTCCATCCTCGGTCTGCAGCGCCTGGGATCTCCTAGGAGCACTCCGTGAGTCTTCCCCGAGTGTCTCCTTCTGCGAGCTGCCGGGGAAAGGCATGGGTTTTGCTGGAAATGCAGGTAGCATCTAGTGCTTCCCCTGGACAGATCAGGTATTTTGTGGACTTCCCACTGCCAGGGAACACCTGTGACAACAGGCAGCTACGTGGTGGGCGGCCCCAAATCTCCCCCACCCACTCGGCCGAGTTCCGGAATTCTGAGGGTGGCGAGGATCCGTCCTCTGTGTGCAGCACCTGGAATCTCCTAGCAGTCCTCCGCTTGCCTTCCCAGAGTTTCTCCTAGTGCGAGCTGCCGCGGAAAGGTGAGGGTTGGGCTGGAAATGCAGGTAGCAACTAGTGCCTCCCCCTGGACTGATGAGGTAATTAGCAGACTTCCCCCTGCCAGGGAAAACCTGTGACACCAGGCAGCTGCGTGGTGGGCGGCCCCAAATCTCCCCCACCCACTCGGCCGAGTTCCGGAATTCTGAGGGTGGCGAGGATCCGTCCTCTGTCTGCAGCGCCTGGGATTTCCTTGTAGGCATCCGCGTGTATTCACCGAGTGTCCCCTCGTGCGGGCTGCCGGGGAAAAGCGTGGGTTGGGCTGAAAATGCAGTTAGAATCTAGTGCCTCCCCCTGGATTAATCAGGTAATTAACGGAATTTCACCTGCCAGGGAACAACTGTGACACCTGGCAGCTGCTTGGATGGCGGCCCCAAACCTCCCCCAACCACTCGGCCGCGTTCCGAAATTCTGATTGTGGCGAGGTTTCGTCCTCTGTCTGCAGCGCCTGGGATCTCCTAGGACCCCTCCGAGTGTCTCCACCGAGTGTCTCCTTGTGCGGGCTGCCAGGGAAATTCGGGGGTTGGGCTGGAAATGCAGGTAGCAACTAGTGCCACCCCCTGGACTGATGAAGTAATTCGCGGAATTCCCCCTTCCACGGAACACCTGTGACACAAGGCAGCTGCTTGGAGGGCGGCCCCAAAACTCCCCAACCCACTCGGCCGTGTTCCGGAATTCTGATTGTGGCGAGGTTTCGTCCTATGCAGCGCCTGTTATCTACTACGAGCCCTCCGAGTGTCTTCCCCGAGTGACTCCTAGCGCGGGCTGCCATGGAAAGGTGGGGTTTGTGCTGGAAATGCTGGTAGCCTCTAGTGCCTCCACCTGGACAGATGAGGTATTTAGCGGAATTCCCCCTGACAGGGAATACCTGTGACACCAGGCAGCTGCGTGGAGGGCGGCCCCATACCTCCCCCAACCTCTCGGCCGCGTTCCGGAATTCTGAGTGTGGCGAGGTTCCGTCCTCTGTCTGCAGCAACTGGGATCTCCTAGGAGTCCTCCGCGTGTGTTCCCCGAATGTCTCCTAGTGCGGGCTGCCGGGGAAAGGTGGGGGTTGGGCTCGAAATGCAGGTAAAATCTAGTGCCTCCCCCTGGACTGTTGAGGTAATTAGCGGACTTCCCCCTGCCAGGGAACACCTGTGACACCAGGCATCTTCGTGGAGGGCGGCCTCAAATTTCCCCACGAACTCGGCCGCGTTCTGGAATTGAGTGTGGCCAGGATCCGTCCTCTGTCTGCAGTGCCTGGGGTCTTCTTTGAGCCCTCCGCGTGTATTCCCCGAGTGTCTCCTAGTTCGGGCTGCCGGGGAAAGATGGGGGTTGGGCTGGAAATGCAAGTAGCAAGTAGTGCATCCCACTGGACTGATGAGATATTTAGCGGAATTCCCCGTGCCAGGGAACACCTGTGGCACCAGGCAGCTGCGTGGTAGGCGGCCCCAAACCTCCCCCACCCACTCGGCCGCGTTCCGGAATTCTGAGTGTGGCGAGGTTCTGTCCTCTGTCTGCAGCATCTGGGATCTCTAGGAGACATCCTCGTGTTTTCCTCGAGTGTCTCCTAGTCCGGGCTGCCGGGGGAAGCCGGGGGTTGAGCTGGAATTGCAGGAAGCATCTAGTGCTTCCCCCTGGAAAGATGAGGTAATTAGCGGACTTCCCCCTGCCAGGGAACATCTGTGATACCAGGTAGCTGCGTGGAGGGCGGCCCCAAATTACCCCACCAACACAGCCGCGTTCCGGAATTGAGTGTGGCCAGGTTCCGTCCTCTGTCTGCAGCGCCTGTGATCTCCTAGGAGCCCTCCGCGTGTTTTCCCCGAGTTTCTCGTAGTGTGGGCTACCGGGGAAACGCAGGGGTTGGGCTGGAAATGCAGGTAGCATCTACTGCCTCCCCCTGGAGAGATCAGGTAACTAGCGGACTTCCCCCTGCCAGGGAACACCTGTGACAATAGGCAGCTGCGTGGAGGGTGGCCCCAAACCTCCACCACCCACACGGCCACGTTCCGGAATTCTGAGTGTGGCGAGGTTCCGTCCCCTGTCTGCAGCGCCTGGGATCTCCTAGGATCCATCCGCGTGTTTTCCCGGAATGCTTCCTAGTGCGGGATGCCGGGGAAAGGCAGGGGTGGACTGGAAATGCAGTTAGCTTCTACTGCCTCCCCCTTGACAGATGAGGTAATTAGCAGAATTTCCCCTGCCAGGGAACACCTGTGACACCAGGCAGCTGCGTGTTGGGCGGCCCAAACCTCCCCCACCCACTCGTTCGCGTTCCCGATTTCTGAGCGTGGCGAGTTTCCGTCCTCAGTCTGCAGGCCTGGGATATCCTAGGAGCCTTCCGCGTGTCTTCCCGGAGTGCTTCCTAGTGCGGGATGCCGGGGAAATGCGGGGGCTTTGCTGGAAATGCAGGTAGCATCTTGTGCCTCCCCCTGGACAGATCAGGTAATTAGTGGATTTCCCCTGCTAGGGATCACCTGTGACAACAGGCAGCTGCTTGGTGGGCGGCCCCAAACGTCCCCTAAACACTCGTCTGCGTTCTGCAATTCTGAGGGTGGCGAGGTTCCGTCATCAGTCTGCAGCGCCTGGGATCTCCTAGAAGCCCTCCGCGTGTTTTCCCCGAGTTTCTCGTACTGCGTGCTGCCGGGGAAACGTGGGGGTTGGGCTGGAAATGCAGGTAGAATCTACTGCCTCCCCCTGGGCAGATGAGGTAATTAGCGGACTTCCCCCTGCCAGGGAACACCTGTGACACCAATCAGATGCGCGGTGGGCGTCCCCAAACCTCCCCCAACCACTCGGCCGCGTTCCAGATTTCTGAGGGTGGCGAGGTTCCGTCCTCAGACTGCAGCGCCTGGGAACTCCTAGGAGCCCTCCGCGTGTCTTCCCCGAGTGTCTCCTCGTGCGGGCGCCGGGGAAAGGCGTGGGTTGGGCTGGAAATGCAGGAAGCAACTAGTGCCTCCACCTGGACTGATGAGTTAATTAGCGGACTTCCCCCTGCCAGGGAAAACCTGTGACACCAATCAGATGCGTGGTGGGCGGCCCAAATCTCCCCCACCCACACGGCCGCGTTCCGGAATTCTGAGTGTGGTGAGGTTCCGTCTTCTGTCTGCAGCACCTGGGATCTCCTAGAGCCCTCCGCGTGTTTTCCCGATTTTCTCGTAGTGCGGGCTGCCAGAGAAAGGCGGGGCCTGGTCTGGAAATGCAGGTAGCATCTACTGCCTCCACTTGGACAGATGAGGTAATTAGCAGAAATTCCCCTGCCAGGGAATATCTGTGACACCAGGCTACTGGGTGGAGGGCGGCCCCAAACCTCCCCCACACAATCGGCCGCGTTCCGGAATTCTGAGTGTGGTGAGGTTCCATCCTGTGCAGTGCGTGTGATCTCCTAGGAGCCCTCAGCGTGTCTTCCCCGAGTGTCTCCTAGTGCGGGCTGCCGGGGAAATGCAAGGGTTGGGCTGGAAATGCAGGTAGCCTCTAATGCCTCCCCCTGGACAGATGAGGTAATTAGCGGACTTCCCCCTGCCAGGGAAAACCTATGACACCAGGCAGCTGCGTGGAGGGGGGCCCCAAATCTCCCCCACAGACTCGGCCGCGTTCCGGAATTCTGAGTGTGGCGAGGTTCCATACTGTTCAGCACCTGTGATCTCCTAGGAGCCCTCCGGGTGTCTTCCCCAAGTGTCTCCTATTGCGGGCACCAGGGGATAGTCAGGGGTTGGGCTGGAAATGCAGGTAACATCTAGTGCCTCCGCTGAACAAATCAGGTAATTAGCGGACTTCCCGCTGCCAGGTATCACGTGTGATAACAGGCATCTGCGTGGAGAGCGGCCCCAAAACCTCCGCCACCCACTCGGCCACTTTCCGGAATTCTGAGTGTGGCGACGCACCGTCCTCTGTCTGCAGCGCCTGGGATCACCTAGGAGCACTCCGCGTGTTTTCCTGGAGTTTTCTCGTAGTGCGGGATGCCGGGGAATGGTGGGGTTTTGCTGGAAATGCAGGTAGAATCTAGTGCCTTCCCCTTGACAGATGAGGTAATTAGAAAATTTCCCTTGCCAGGGAACACCTGTGACACCCGGCAGCTGCGTGGAGGGCGGCCACAAACATCCCCCACCCCCTCGGCCGCTTTCCAGAATTCTGAGTGTGGAGAGATTCCTTCCTCTGTCTGCAGCGCCTGGTATCTCCTAGGAGCCCTCCACGTGTCCTCACCGAGTGCCTCCTAGTGCGGGATGCAGGGGAAAGGCGGTGGTTGGGCTGGAAATGCAGGTAGCATCTAGTTCCTCCCCCTGGACTGATGAGGTAATTAGCGGAATTCCACCTGCCAGGGAACAACTGTGACACCAGGCATCTGCGTGGAGGCCGGCCCCAAACCTCCCCCACCCACTCCGCAGCGTTCCGGAATTCTGAGTGTGGCGAGGTTCCGTCCTCTGTCTGCAGTGCCTGGGATCAACTTTGAGCTCTCCGCGTGTCTTCCCCGAGTGTCTCCTAGTTCGAGCTGCCGGGGAAAGATGGGGTTGGGCTGGAAATGCAGGTAGCAACTAGTGCATCCCCCTGGACTGATGAGGTATTTAGCGGAATTCCCCCTGCCAGGGAACACCTGTGGCACCAGGCAGCTGCGTGGTGTGCGGCCCCAAACCTCCCCCACCCACTCGGCCGCGTTCCGGATTTCTGAGTGTGGCAAGGTTCCGTCCTCTGTCTGCAGCGCCTGGGATCTCCTAGATCCCTCCGTGTGTTTTCCCCGAGTTTCTCGTGGTGCGGGCTGCCGGAGAAAGGCGGGGGTTGGTCTGGAAATGCAGGTAGCATCTTCTGCCTCCCCTTGGACAGATGAAGTAATTAGCGGAATTCCCCCTGCCAGGGAACACCTGTGACACCAGGCAGCTGCGTGGAACGCGGCTCCAAACATCCCCCACCCACTCGGACGCGTTCCGGAATTCTGAGGGTGGCGAGGTTCCATCCTCGGTCTGCAGCGCCTGGGATCTCCTAGGAGCCCTCCGCGAGTCTTCCCCGAGTGTCTCCTTGTGCGAGCTGCCGGGGAAAGGCAGGGGTTTTGCTGGAAATGCAGGTAGCATCTAGTGCCTCCCCCTGGACAGATCAGGTATTTAGTGGACTTCCCCCTGCCAGGGAACACCTGTGACAACAGGCAGCTACGTGGAGGGCGGCCCCAAACCTCCCCACCCTCTCGTACGCGTTCCGGAATTCTGAGGTTGGCGAGGTTCCGTCCTCTGTGTGCAGCACCTGGAATCTCCTAGCAGTCCTCCGCTTGTCTTCCCAGAGTTTCTCCTAGTGCGAGCTGCCGCGGAAAGGTTGGGGTTGGGCTGGAAATGCAGGTAGCAACTAGTGCCTCTCCCTGGTCTGATGAAGTAATTAGCGGAATTCCCCCTTCCAGGGAACACCTGTGACATCAGGCAGCTGCGTGGAAGGCGGCCCCAAATCTCCCCCAACCACTCGGCCGCGTTCCGGAGTTCTGAGTGTGGCGAAGTTCCGTCCTCTGTCTGCAGCGCCTGGGATCTCCTAGGAGCCTACCGCGTGTCTTCCCCGAGTGTCTCCTATTGCGGGATCCCGGGGAAAATCGTGGGTTGGTCTGGAAATGCAGGTATCATCTAGTGCCTCCCCCTGGAGGGATGAGGTAATTAGCGGAGTTCCCCCTGCCAGGGAACACCTGTGACACCAGGCAGCTGCGTGGAGGGCGGCCCCAAACATCCCCCACCCACTCGGCCGCGTTCTGGAATTCTGAGTGTGGCGAGGTTCCGTACTGTTCAGCGCCTGTTATCTCCTAGGAGCCCTCCGGGTGTCTTCCCAGAGTGTCTACTAGTGCGGGCACCAGGGGATAGTCAGGGGTTGGGCTGGAATTGCAGGTAGCAAATAGTGCATCCCCCAGGACTGATGAGGTAATTAGCGGACTTCCCGCTGCCAGGTAACACCTGTGACAACAGGCATCTGCGTGGAGAGCGGCCCCAAATCTCCGCCACCCACTCGGCCTCGTTCCGGAATTCTGAGTGTGGCGACGCTCCGTCCTCTGTCTGCAGCGCCTGGGATCTCCTAGGAGCACTCCGCGTGTTTTCCTGGAGTTTCTCGTAGTGCGGGATGCCGGGGAAAGGGGGGGTTTTGCTGGAAATGCAAGTAAAATCTAGTGCCTCCCCCTGGACAGATCAGGTAATTAGCGGAATTTCCCCTGCGAGGGAACACCTGTGACAACAGGCAGCTGCGTGGTGGGCGGCCCCAATCGTCCCCCACCCACTAGTCTGCGTTCCGCAATTCTGAGGGTGGCGAGGTTCCGTCTTCTGTCGGCAGTACCTGGGATCTCCTAGGAGTCCTCTGCGTGTCTCCCCGAGTGTCTCTTAGTGCGGGCTGCCGGGAAAGTCGGGGGTTTGGCTGGAAATGCAGGTAGCATCTAGTGCCTCCCCCTGGACTGATGAGGTAATTAGCGGACTTCCCCCTGCAAGGGAACACCTGTGACACCCGGCAGCAGCGTCGTGGGCAGCCGCAAACCTCCCCCACCCACTCGGCCACGTTCCGGAATTCTGAGTGTGGCGAGGTTCCGTCCTATGTCTGCAGCGCCTGGGATCTCCTAGGAGCCCTCTGCGTGTCTTCCCCGAGTGTCTCCTAGTGCGGGCTGCCGGGGAAAGTTGGGGGTTGGGCTGGAAATGCAGGTAGCCTCTAGTGCCTCCCCCTGGACAGATGAGGTAATTAGCGGAATTCCCCCTGCCAGGGAACACCTGTGACACCAGGCAGCTTCGTGGAGTGCGGCCCCATACCTCCCCCAACCAGTCGGCCGCGTTCCGGAATTCTGAGTGTGGCGAGGTTCTGCCCTCTGTCTCGAGCAACTGGGATCTTTTAGGAGACCTCCGCGTGTTTTCCCCTAGTGTCACGTAGTGCGGGCTGCCGGGGAAAGGCGGGAGTTGGGCTCGAAATGCAGGTAGCATCTATTGCCTCCACCTGTACAGATCAGGTAATTAGCGAACTTCCCCCTGCAAGGGAACACCTGTGACACCAGGCAGCTGCGTGGAAGGCGGCCCAAAACCTCCCCGACCCACACGGCCGCGTTCCGGAATTCTGAGGTTTTGCGAGGTTCCATCCTCGGTCTGCAGCGCCTGGGATCTCCTAGGAGCACTCCGTGAGTCTTCCCCGAGTGTCTCCTTGTGCGAGCTGCCGGGGAAAGGCAGGGGTTTTGCTGGAAATGCAGGTAGCATCTAGTGCCTCCCCCTGGACAGATCAGGTATTTAGTGGACTTCCCCCTGCCAGGGAACACCTGTGACAACAGGCAGCTACGTGGAGGGCGGCCCAAAACGTCCCCACCCTCTCGTACGCGTTCCGGAATTCTGAGATTGGCGAGGTTCCGTCCTCTGTGTGCAGCACCTGGAATCTCCTAGCAGTCCTCCGCTTGTCTTCCCAGAGTTTCTCCTAGTGCGAGCTGCCGCGGAAAGGCGGTAGTTGGGCTGGAAATGCAGGTAGCATCTAGTGTCTCCCCCTGTACTTTTGAGGTAATTAGCGGATTTCCACATGCCAGGGAACACCTGTGACACCAGGCATCTGCGTGGGGGCCGGCCCCAAACCTCCCCCACCCACTCGGCCGCGTTCCGGATTTCTGAGTGTGGCAAGGTTCCGTCCTCTGTCTGCAGCGCCTGGGATCTCCTAGAGCCCTCCGCGTGTTTTCCCCGAG
Organism: Camelus ferus; assembly: GCF_009834535.1. Lineage (NCBI taxonomy): Eukaryota > Metazoa > Chordata > Mammalia > Artiodactyla > Camelidae > Camelus > Camelus ferus. The sequence goes on from NC_045725.1 coordinate 440,236, forward strand.
TTTCTCGTAGTGCGGGCTGCCGGAGAAAGGCGGGGGTTGGTCTGGAAATGCAGGTAGCATCTTCTGCCTCCACCTGGACAGATGAGGTAATTAGCAGTATTTCCCCTGCCAGTGAACAATTGTGACACCACGCAGCTGGGTGGAGGGAGGCCCCAAAACTACCCCAAACACTCGGGCGAGTTCCGGAATTCTGAGTGTGGCGAGGTACCGTACTCGTCAGCGCCTGTGATCTCCTAGGAGCCCTCCGCGTTTCTTCCCATAGTGTCTCCTAGTGCGGGGTTCCGGGGAAAGGTGGGGTTTGGGCTCGAATGCAAGTAGCATCTAGTGCCTCCCCGTGGACCGATGAGGTAATTAGCGGACTTCCCCCTGCCAGGGAACACCTGTGACACCAGGCAGCTGCGTGGATGGTGGCTCCAAACCTCCCCCACCCACTCGGACGCGTTCCGGAATTCTGAGGGTTTGCGAGGTTCCATCCTCGGTCTGCAGCGCCTGGGATCTCCTAGGAGCACTCCGTGAGTCTTCCCCGAGTGTCTCCTTCTGCGAGCTGCCGGGGAAAGGCATGGGTTTTGCTGGAAATGCAGGTAGCATCTAGTGCTTCCCCTGGACAGATCAGGTATTTTGTGGACTTCCCACTGCCAGGGAACACCTGTGACAACAGGCAGCTACGTGGAGGGCGGCCCAAAACCTCCCCACCCTCTCGTACGCATTCCGGGATTCTGAGATTGGCGAGGTTCCGTCCTCTGTGTGCAGCACCTGGAATCTCCTAGCAGTCCTCCGCTTGCCTTCCCAGAGTTTCTCCTAGTGCGAGCTGCCGCGGAAAGGTGAGGGTTGGGCTGGAAATGCAGGTAGCAACTAGTGCCTCCCCCTGGACTGATGAGGTAATTAGCAGACTTCCCCCTGCCAGGGAAAACCTGTGACACCAGGCAGCTGCGTGGTGGGCGGCCCCAAATCTCCCCCACCCACTCGGCCGAGTTCCGGAATTCTGAGGGTGGCGAGGATCCGTCCTCTGTCTGCAGCGCCTGGGATTTCCTTGTAGGCATCCGCGTGTATTCACCGAGTGTCTCCTCGTGCGGGCTGCCGGGGAAAAGCGTGGGTTGGGCTGAAAATGCAGTTAGAATCTAGTGCCTCCCCCTGGATTAATCAGGTAATTAACGGAATTTCACCTGCCAGGGAACAACTGTGACACCTGGCAGCTGCTTGGATGGCGGCCCCAAACCTCCCCCAACCACTCGGCCGCGTTCCGAAATTCTGATTGTGGCGAGGTTTCGTCCTCTGTCTGCAGCGCCTGGGATCTCCTAGGACCCCTCCGAGTGTCTCCACCGAGTGTCTCCTTGTGCGGGCTGCCAGGGAAATTCGGGGGTTGGGCTGGAAATGCAGGTAGCAACTAGTGCCACCCCCTGGACTGATGAAGTAATTAGCGGAATTCCCCCTTCCAGGGAACACCTGTGACACAAGGCAGCTGCTTGGAGGGCGGCCCCAAAACTCCCCAACCCACTCGGCCGTGTTCCGGAATTCTGATTGTGGCGAGGTTTCGTCCTATGCAGCGCCTGTTATCTACTACGAGCCCTCCGAGTGTCTTCCCCGAGTGACTCCTAGCGCGGGCTGCCATGGAAAGGTGGGGTTTGTGCTGGAAATGCTGGTAGCCTCTAGTGCCTCCCCCTGGACAGATGAGGTATTTAGCGGAATTCCCCCTGACAGGGAATAGCTGTGACACCAGGCAGCTGCGTGGAGGGCGGCCCCATACCTCCCCCAACCTCTCGGCCGCGTTCCGCAATTCTGAGTGTGGCGAGGTTCCGTCCTCTGTCTGCAGCAACTGGGATCTCCTAGGAGTCCTCCGCGTGTGTTCCCCGAATGTCTCCTAGTGCGGGCTGCCGGGGAAAGGTGGGGGTTGGGCTCGAAATGCAGGTAAAATCTAGTGCCTCCCCCTGGACTGTTGAGGTAATTAGCGGACTTCCCCCTGCCAGGGAACACCTGTGACACCAGGCATCTTCGTGGAGGGCGGCCTCAAATTTCCCCACCCACTCGGCCGCGTTCTGGAATTGAGTGTGGCCAGGTTCCGTCCTCTGTCTGCAGTGCCTGGGATCTTCTTTGAGCCCTCCGCGTGTATTCCCCGAGTGTCTCCTAGTTCGGGCTGCCGGGGAAAGATGGGGGTTGGGCTGGAAATGCAAGTAGCAAGTAGTGCATCCCACTGGACTGATGAGATATTTAGCGGAATTCCCCGTGCCAGGGAACACCTGTGGCACCAGGCAGCTGCGTGGTAGGCGGCCCCAAACCTCCCCCACCCACTCGGCCGCGTTCCGGAATTCTGAGTGTGGCGAGGTTCTGTCCTCTGTCTGCAGCATCTGGGATCTCCTAGGAGACATCCGCGTGTTTTCCTCGAGTGTCTCCTAGTCCGGGCTGCCGGGGGAAGCCGGGGGTTGAGCTGGAATTGCAGGAAGCATCTAGTGCTTCCCCCTGGAAAGATGAGGTAATTAGCGGACTTCCCCCTGCCAGGGAACACCTGTGACACCAGGCAGCTGCGTGGAGGGCGGCCCCAAATTACCCCACCAACACAGCCGCGTTCCGGAATTGAGTGTGGCCAGGTTCTGTCCTCTGTCTGCAGCGCCTGTGATCTCCTAGGAGCCCTCCGCGTGTTTTCCCCGAGTTTCTCGTAGTGTGGGCTACCGGGGAAACGCAGGGGTTGGGCTGGAAATGCAGGTAGCATCTACTGCCTCCCCCTGGAGAGATCAGGTAACTAGCGGACTTCCCCCTGCCAGGGAACACCTGTGACAATAGGCAGCTGCGTGGAGGGTGGCCCCAAACCTCCACCACCCACACGGCCACGTTCCAGAATTCTGAGTGTGGCGAGGTTCCGTCCCCTGTCTGCAGCGCCTGGGATCTCCTAGGATCCATCCGCGTGTTTTCCCGGAATGCTTCCTAGTGCGGGATGCCGGGGAAAGGCAGGGGTGGACTGGAAATGCAGTTAGCTTCTACTGCCTCCCCCTTGACAGATGAGGTAATTAGCAGAATTTCCCCTGCCAGGGAACACCTGTGACACCAGGCAGCTGCGTGTTGGGCGGCCCAAACCTCCCCCACCCACTCGTTCGCGTTCCCAATTTCTGAGCGTGGCGAGTTTCCGTCCTCAGTCTGCAGGCCTGGGATATCCTAGGAGCCTTCCGCGTGTCTTCCCGGAGTGCTTCCTAGTGCGGGATGCCGGGGAAATGCGGGGGCTTTGCTGGAAATGCAGGTAGCATCTTGTGCCTCCCCCTGGACAGATCAGGTAATTAGTGGATTTCCCCTGCTAGGGATCACCTGTGACAACAGGCAGCTGCTTGGTGGGCGGCCCCAAACGTCCCCCAAACACTCGTCTGCGTTCTGCAATTCTGAGGGTGGCGAGGTTCCGTCATCAGTCTGCAGCGCCTGGGATCTCCTAGAAGCCCTCCGCGTGTTTTCCCCGAGTTTCTCGTACTGCGTGCTGCCGGGGAAACGTGGGGGTTGGGCTGGAAATGCAGGTAGAATCTACTGCCTCCCCCTGGGCAGATGAGGTAATTAGCGGACTTCCCCCTGCCAGGGAACACCTGTGACACCAGGCAGCTTCGTGGGGGGCGGCCCCAAATCCCCCTCCCCCTCGGCCCCTTTCCAGAATTCTGAGAGTGGAGAGATTCTTTCCTCTGTCTGCAGCGCCTGGTATCTCCTAGGAGACTTCCGCGTGTTTTCCCCGAGTGTCTCCTAGTGCGGGCTGCCGGGGAATGGCGGGGGTTGGGCTCGAAATGCAGGTAGCATGTAGTGCCTCCCCCTGGACAGATCAGGTAATTAGCGGAATTCCCCCTGCAAGGGAAAACCTGTGACACCAGGCAGCTGCGTGGAGGGCGGCCCAAAACCTCCCCGACCCACTCGGCCGCGTTCCGGAATTCTGAGTGTGGCGAGGTTCCGTAGTCTGTCTGCAACGCCTGGGATCTCCTAGGAGCCCTCCGCGTGTTTTCCCCGAGTTTCTCTTAGTGCGTGTTGCCGGGGATAGGTGGGGGTTGTGCTGGAAATGCAGGTAGCATCTACTGCCTCCCCCTGGACAGATGAGGTAATTAGCAAAATTTCCCCTGCCAGGGAACACCTGTGACACCCGGCAGCTGCGTGGATGGCGGCCACAAACCTCCCCGACCCACTCGGCCGCGTTCCGGAATTCTGAGTGTGGCGAGGTTCCGTAGTCTGTCTGCAGCGCCTGGGATCTCCTAGGAGCCATCCGCGTGTCTTCCCCGTGTGTCCCTAGTGCGGGCTGTCGGGGAAAGTCGGGGGTTGGGCTGCAAATGCAGGTAGCCTCTAGTGCTTCCCCCTGGGCCGATGAGGTAATTAGCGGAATTCCCCCTGCCAGGGAACACCTGTGACATCAGGCAGCTGCGTGGAGGTCGGCCCCAAATTACCCCACCTAAACGGCCGCGTTCCTGAATTGAGTGTGGCCAGGTTCCGTCCTCTGTCTGCAGCGCCTGGGATCTCCTAGGAGCCTTCCGCGTGTCTTCCCGGATTGCTTCCTTGTGCGGGATTCCGGGGAAATGCGGGGGTTTTCCTGGAAATGCAGGTAGCATCTAGTGCCTCCCCCTGGACAGATCAGGTAATTAGTGGACTTCCCCCAGCTAGGGATCACCTGTGACAACAGGCAGCTCCTTGTTGGGCGGCCCCAAACGTCCCCCAACCATTCGTCTGCGTTCCGAAATTCTGAAGCTGGCAAGGTTCCGTCCTCTGTCTGCAGAACCTGGGATCTCCTAGGAGTCCTCCGCGTGTCTTCCCCTAGTGTCTCCTAGTGCGGGCTGCCTGAGAAAGGCGGCGGTTGGGCTGGAAATGCAGTAGCATCTATTGCCTCCCCGTGGTATGATGAGGTATTTAGCGGACTTCCCCCTGCCAGGGAACACCTGTGACACCAGGCAGCAGTGTGGAGGGCAGCCCCAAACCTCCCCCACCCACTCGGCCGCGTTCCGGAATTCTGAGTGTGGCGAGGTTCCGTCTTCTGTTTGCAGCGCCTGGGATCTCCTAGGAACTTTCCACGTGTCTTCCCCGAGTGTTCCTAGTGCGGGCTGCCGGGGAAAGGCGGGGGTTGGGCTGGAAATGCAGGTAGCAACTAGTGCCTCCCCCTGGACTGATGAGGTAATTAGCGGAATTACCCCTGCCAGGGAACACCTGTGACACCAGGCAGCTGCGTGGAGTGCGGACCCAAACCTCCCCCACCCACTCGGACGTGTTCCGGAGTTCTGAGAGTGGCGAGGTTCTTTCCTCTGTCTGCAGAACCTGGGATCTCCTAGGAGTCCTCCGCGTGTCTTCCCCTAGTGTCTCCTAGTGCGGGCTGCCTGAGAAAGGCGGCGGTTGGGCTGGAAATGCAGTAGCATCTATTGCCTCCCCGTGGTATGATGAGGTATTTAGCGGACTTCCCCCTGCCATGGAACACTTGTGACAACAGTCAGCTGCAAGAAGGGCGACCCCAAACCTCCCCCACCCACTCGGCCGTGTTCCGGGTTCTGAGTGTTTCGAGGTTCTGTCCTCTGTCTGCAGCGCCTAGGTCTCCTAGGAGCCCTCCGCGTGTATTCCCCGCGTGTCTCTTAGTGCGGGCTGCCGGGGAAAGGTGGGGGTTGGGCTGGAAATGCAGGTAGCATCTAGTGCCTCCCCCTGAACACATCAGGTAATTAGCGGAATTTCCCCTGCCAGGGAACAACTGTGACACCTGGTAGCTTCGTGGAGGGCGAACCCAAACATCCCCCACCCAGTCAGCCGCGTTCCGAAATTCTGATTGTGTCAAGGTTCCGTCCTCTGCAGCGCCTGGTATCTCCTAGGAGCCCTCCGGTTGTCTTCCCCGAGTGTCTCATATTGCGGGCTGCCGGGGAAATTCGGGGTTTGGGATGGAAATGCAGGAAGCATCTAGTGAATCCCCCTGGACAGATCAGGTAAATAGCGGAGTTCCCCCTGCCAGGGAACACCTATGAAACCAGGCAGCTGCGTGGAGGGCGGCCACAAACCTCCCCTACCCACTCGGCCGCGTTCCGTAATTCTGAGTGTGGCGACGTTCCGTCTTCTGTCTGCAGCGACTGGGATCTCCTAGGAGCCATCCGGATGTTTTCCCCAAGTGTTTCCTAGTGCGGGCTACCGGGGAAAAGCGAGGTTTGGTCTGGAAATGCAGGTAGCATCTAGTGCCTCCCCCTGGACACATGAGGTAATTAGCGGAATTCCCCCTGCCAGGGAAAACCTTTGACACCAGGCAGCTGCGTGGATGGGGCCCCCAAACTTCCCCCATCAATTCGGCCGCGTTCCGGAATTGTGAGGGTGGCGAGGTTCCGTCCTCAATCTGCAGCGCCGGGGATCTCCTAGGAGCCATCCGCGTTTCTTCCCAGAGTGTCTCTTAGTGCGGGCTGCCGGGGAAAAGCGAGGGTTGGTCTGGAAATGCAGGTAGCATCTAGTGCCTCCCCCTAGACAGATCAGGAAATTAGGAGAATTCCCCCTGCAATTTAACACTTGTGACAACAGGCAGCTGCGTGGGGGGCGGCCCCAAACCTCCCCAACCCACTCGGCCGCGTTCCGGAATTCTGAGGGTGGCGAGGTTCCGTCCCCTGTCTGCAGCACCTGGGATCTCCTAGGAGCCTTCCGCGTGACTTCCCCGAGTGTCTCCTAGTGCGGGCTGCCGTGGAAAGGCCGGGGTTGGGCTGGAAATACAGGTAGCATCTAGTGCCTCCTCCTGGACAGATCAGGTAATTAGTGGAATTCCCCCAGCCAGGGAACACTTGTGACAACAGGCAGCTGCGTGGAGGGCGGCCCCAAACCTCCCCAACCCACTCGGCCGCGTTCCGAAATTCTGAGTGTGTCGAGGTTCCGTCCTCTGTCTGCAGCACCTGGGATATCCTAGGAGTCCTCCGCGTGTCTTCCCCGAGTGTCTCCTATTGCGGGCTGCCGGGGAAAGGTGGGGGTTGGGCTGGAAATGCAGGTAGCATCTAGTGCCTCCCCCTGGACACATCAGGTAGTTAGTGGAATTCCCCCTGCCAGGGAACACCTGTGACAACAGGCAGCTGCGTGGTGTGCGGCCCCAAACCTCCCCAACCCACTCGGCATCGTTCCGGAGTTCTGAGATTGGCGAGGATCTTTCCTCTGTCTGCAGCACTTGGGATCACCTAGGAGACATCCGGGTGTTTTCCCCGAGTGTCTCCTAGTGCGGGCTCCCGGGGAAAGGCAGGGGTTGGGCTCGAAATGCAGGTAGCATCTAGTGCCTCCCCCTGGACAGATGAGGTAATTAGCGGACTTCCCCCTACCAGGGAACACCTGTGAGACCAGGCAGCTGCGTGGAGGGCGGCCCCAAACCTGCCACACCCATTCGGCCGCGTTCCGGAATTCTGACGGTGGCGAGGTTCCGTCCTCTGTCTGCAGCACCTGGGATCTCCTAGGAGTCCACCGCGTGTCTTCCCCGAGCGTCTCCTAATGCGGGCTGCCAGGGAAAGGCAGAGGGTTGTGCTGGAAATGCAGGTAGCATCCAGTGCCTCTCCCTGGACAGATCAGGTAATTAGCGGACTTCCCCCTGCAAGGGAACACCTGTGACAACAAACAGCTTCGTGGAAGGCGGCCCCAAACTTCCCACACCCACTCGGCCGCGTTCCGGAATTCTGAGGGTGGCGAGGTTCCGTCCTCTGTCTGCAGCGTCTGGGATCTTTTAGGAGCCCTCCGCGTGTCTTCCCCGAGTGTCTCCTAGTACGGGCTGCTGGGGAAAAGCGAGGGTAAGTCTGGAAATGCAGGTAGCATCTAGTGCCTCCCCCTAGACAGATCAGGAAATTAGCAGACTTCCCCCTGCCATGGAACACTTGTGACACCAAGCAGCTGCGTGGGGGCGGCCCCAAACCTCCCCCACCCACTCGGCCGCGTTCCCGAATTCTGAGTGTGGCGAGGTTCCGTCCTCTGTCTGCAGCGCCTGGGATCTCCTAGGAGCCCTCCGCGTGTCTTCTCCGCGTGTCTCCTTGTGCGGGCTGCAGGGGAAAGGCGGGGTTTGGGCTGGAAATTCAGGTAGCATCTAGTGCCTCCCCCTGGACTGATCAGGTAATTAGCGGAATTTCCCCTGCCAGGGAACAGCTGTGACACCAGGCAGCTGCTTGGAGGGCCGCCCCAAACCTCCCCCACCCACTCGGCCGCGTTCCGGTATTCTGAGTGTGGCGAGGTTCCGTCCTCTGTCTGCAGCACCTGGGATCTCCTAGTAGACCTCCGCGTGTCTTCCCGGAGTGTCTCCTAATGCGGGCTGCCAGGGAAAGGCAGGGGGTTGGGCTGGAAATGCAGGTAGCATCTATTGCCTCCCCCTGGACAGATCAGGAAATTAGTGGATTTCCCCAGCGAGGGAACACCTGTGACAACAGGCAGCCTCGTGGAGGGCGGCCCAAAACATCACCCACCCACTCGTCTGCGTTCCGCTATTCTGAGTGTGGCGAGGTTCCGTCCTCTGTCTGTAGCGCCTGGGATCGCCTAGGAGCCCTCCGCGTGTTTTCCCCGAGTTTTTCATAGTGCGGGCTGCCGAGGAAACGCGGGGGATGTGCTGGAAATGCAGGTAGCATCTACTGCCTCCCCCTGGACAGATCAGGAAATTAGTGGATTTCCCCCTGCGAGGGAACACCTGTGACAACAGGCAGCCTCGTGGTGGGCGGCCCAAAATATCACCCACCCACTCGTCTGCGTTCCGCTATTCTGAGTGTGGCGAGGTTCCGTCCTCTGTCTGTAGCGCCTGGGATCGCCTAGGAGCCCTCCGCGTGTTTTCCCCGAGTTTCTCGTAGTTCGGGCTGCCTAGGAAACTCGGGGGATGTGCTGGAAATGCAAGTAGCATCTACTGCCTCCCCCTGGACAGATGAGGTAACTAGTAGAATTTCCCCTGCCAGTGAACACCTGTGCCACCAGGCAGCTGCGTGGAGGGCGGCCCCAAACCTCCCCAACCCACTCGGCCGCTTTCCGGAATTCTGAGTGTGGCGAGTTTCCGTCCTCTGTCTGCAGCACCTGGGATCTATTAGGAGACCTCCGCGTGTCTTCCCCGAGTGTCTCCTAGTGCGGGATGCCAGGGAAAGGCGGGGGTTGCGCTGGAAATGCAGGTAGCATCTAGTGCCTCCCCCTGGACTGATGAGGTAATTTGCGGAATTACCCCTGCCAGGGAACACCTGTGACACCAGGCAGCTGCGTGGATGGCGGCCAAAATACTCCCCCCCCACTTGGGAGGGTTCCGGAATTCTGAGGTTGGCGAGGTTCCGTCCTCTGTCTGCAGCGCCTGGGATCTCCTAGGAGCCCTCCGCGTGTCTTCCCCTGGTGTCTCCTAGTGCGGGCTGCCGGGAAAAGGCCGGGGTTTGGCTGGAAATGCAGGTAGCATCTAGTGCCTCCCCCTGGACATATCAGGTAATTAGCGGAATTTCCCCTGCCAGGGAACAGCTGTGACACCAGGCAGCTGCGTGGAGGGGGGCCACAAACCTCCCCTACCCACTCGGCCGCGTTCCGGTATTCTGAGTGTGGCGAGGTTCCGTCCTCTGTCTGCAGCACTTGGGATCTCCTAGTAGTCCTCCGCGTGTCTTCCCGGAGTGTCTCCTAATGCGGGCTGCCAGGGAAATGCAGGGGGTTGGGCTGGAAATGCAGGTAGCATCTATTGCCTCCCCCTGGACAGATCAGGAAATTAGTGGATTTCCCCAGCGAGGGAACACCTGTGACAACAGGCAGCCTCGTGGAGGGCGGCCCAAAACATCACCCACCCACTCGTCTGCGTTCCGCTATTCTGAGTGTGGCGAGGTTCCTTCCTCTGTCTGTAGCGCCTGGGATCGCCTAGGAGCCCTCCGCGTGTTTTCCCCGAGTTTTTCGTAGTGCGGGCTGCCGAGGAAACGCGGGGGATGTGCTGGAAATGCAGGTAGCATCTACTGCCTCCCCCTGGACAGATCAGGAAATTAGTGGATTTCCCCCTGCGAGGGAACACCTGTGACAACAGGCAGCCTCGTGGTGGGCGGCCCAAAATATCACCCACCCACTCGTCTGCGTTCCGCTATTCTGAGTGTGGCGAGGGTTCCGTCCTCTGTCTGTAGCGCCTGGGATCGCCTAGGAGCCCTCCGCGTGTTTTCCCCGAGTTTTTCATAGTGCGGGCTGCCGAGGAAACGCGGGGGATGTGCTGGAAATGCAGGTAGCATCTACTGCCTCCCCCTGGACAGATCAGGAAATTAGTGGATTTCCCCCTGCGAGGGAACACCTGTGACAACAGGCAGCCTCGTGGTGGGCGGCCCAAAATATCACCCACCCACTCGTCTGCGTTCCGCTATTCTGAGTGTGGCGAGGTTCCGTCCTCTGTCTGTAGCGCCTGGGATCGCCTAGGAGCCCTCCGCGTGTTTTCCCCGAGTTTCTCGTAGTGCGGGCTGCCTAGGAAACTCGGGGGATGTGCTGGAAATGCAAGTAGCATCTACTGCCTCCCCCTGGACAGATGAGGTAACTAGTAGAATTTCCCCTGCCAGTGAACACCTGTGCCACCAGGCAGCTGCGTGGAGGGCGGCCCCAAACCTCCCCAACCCACTCGGCCGCTTTCCGGAATTCTGAGTGTGGCGAGTTTCCGTCCTCTGTCTGCAGCACCTGGGATCTCCTAGGAGACCTCCGCGTGTCTTCCCCGAGTGTCTCCTAGTGCGGGATGCCAGGGAAAGGCGGGGGTTGTGCTGGAAATGCAGGTAGCATCTAGTGCCTCCCCCTGGACAGTTCAGGAAATTAGCAGACTTCCCCCTGCCATGGAACACTTGTGACACCAGGCAGCTGCTTGGGGGCGGCCCAAAACTCCCCCACCCACTCGGACGCGTTCCGGAATTCTGAGTGTGGCGAGGTTCCGTCCTCTGTCTGCAGCACCTGGGAGTTCCTAAGAGTCCTCCGCGTTTCTTCCCCGAGTGTCTCCTAATGCGGGCTTCCAGGGAAAGGCAGGGGGTTGGGCTGAAAATGCAGGTAGCATCTAGTGCCTCCCTCTGGACAGATCAGGTAATTAGCGGATTTCCCCCTGCAAGGGAACACCTGTGACAACAAACAACTTCGTGGAAGGCGCCCCCAAACCTCCCACAACTACTCGGCCGCGTTCCGGAATTCTGGGTGTGGCGAGGTACCGTCCTCTGTCTGCAGCTCCTGGGATCTCCTAGGAGCCCTCCGCGTGTCTTCCCCAAGTGTCTCCTAGTACGGGCTGCTGGGGAAAAGCGAGGGTATGTCTGGAAATGCAGGTAGCATCTAGTGCCTCCCCCTAGACAGATCAGGAAATTAGGAGACTTCCCCCTGCCATGGAACACTTGTGACACCAAGCAGCTGCGTTGGGGCGGCCCCAAAACTCCCCCACCCTCTCGGCCGCGTTCCGGAATTCTGAGGGTGGCGAGGTTCCGTCCTCTGTCTGCAGCGCCTGGGATCTCCTAGGAGCCCTCCGCGTGACTTCTCCGCGTGTCTCCTTGTGCGGGCTGCCGGGGAAATGCGGGGGTAGGGCTGGAAATGCAGGTAGCATCTAGTGCCTCCCCCTGGACTGATCAGGTAATTAGCGGAATTTCCCCTGCCAGGGAACAGCTGTGACACCAGGCAGCTGCGTGGAGGGCGGCCCCAAACCTCCCCCACATACTCGGCGCGTTCCAGAATTCTGAGTGTGGCGAGGTTCCGTCCTCTGTCTGCAGCACCTGGGATCTCCTAGGAGTCCTCCGCGTGTCTTCCCCGAGTGTTTCCTAATGCGGGCTGCCAGGGAAAGGCAGGGGGTTGGGCTGGGAATGCAGGTAGCATCTATTGCCTCCCCCTGGACAGATCAGGAAATTAGTGCATTTCCCCCAGCGAGGAAATACCTGTGACAACAGGCAGCCTCGTGGAAGCCGGCCCAAAACATCACCCACCCACTCGTCTGCGTTCCGCTATTCTGAGTGTGGCGAGGTTCCGTCCTCTGTCTGTAGCACCTGGGATCGCCTAGGAGCCCTCCGCGTGTTTTCCCCGAGTTTCTCGTAGTGCGGCCTGCCGAGGAAACGCGGGGGATGTGCTGGAATGCAGGTAGCATCTACTGCCTCCCCCTGGACAGATGAGGTAACTAGTAGAATTTCCCCTGCCAGTGAACACCTGTGCCACCAGGCAGCTGCGTGGAGGGCGGCCCCAAACCTCCCCAACCCACTCGGCCGCTTTCCGGAATTCTGAGTGTGGCGAGATTCCGTCCTCTGTCTGCAGCACCTGGGATCTCCTAGGAGTCCTCCGCGTGTCTTCCCCGAGTGTCTCCTAATGCGGGCTGCCAGGGAAAGGCAGGGGGTTGGGCTGGAAATGCAGGTAGCATCTATTGCCTCCCCCTGGACAGATCAGGATATTAGTGGATTTCCCCCTGCGAGGGAACACCTGTGACAACAGGCAGCCTCGTGGTGGGCGGCCCAAAATATCACCCACCCACTCGTCTGCGTTCCGCTATTCTGAGTGTGGCGAGGTTCCGTCCTCTGTCTGTAGCACCTGGGATCGCCTAGGAGCCCTCCGCGTGTTTTCCCCGAGTTTCTCGTAGTGCGGGCTGCCGAGGAAACGCGGGGGATGTGCTTGAAATGCAGGTAGCATTTACTGCCTCCCCCTGGACAGATGAGGTAACTAGTAGAATTTCCCCTGCCAGTGAACACCTGTGTCACCAGGCAGCTGCGTGGAGGGCGGCCCCAAACCTCTCCAAACCACGCGGCCGCTTTCTGGAATTCTGAGTGTGGCGAGATTCCGTCCTCTGTCTGCAGCACCTGGGATCTATTAGGAGACCTCCGCGTGTCTTCCCCGAGTGTCTCCTAGTGCGGGATGCCGGGGAAACGCGGGGGTTGCGCTGGAAATGCAGGTAGCATCTAGTGCCTCCCCCTGGACTGATGAGGTATTTAGCGGAATTACCCCTGCCATGGAACACCTGTGACACCAGGCAGCTGCGTGGATGGCGGCCCCAATACTCCCCCCCTACTCGGGCGCGTTCCGGAATTCTGAGGGTGGCGAGGTTCCGTCTTCTGTCTGCAGCACCTGGGATCTCCTAGGAGCCCTCCGCGTGTCTTCCCCGAGTGTCTCTTAGTGCGGGCTGCCGGGGAAAGGCCGGGGTTGGGCTGGAAATGCAGGTAGCATCTAGTGCCTCCCCCTGGACAGATCAGGTAATTAGCGGAATTCCCCCTGCATGGGAACACCTGTGACAACAGGCAGCTGCGTGGAGGGCGGCCCCAAACCTCCCCCACCCACTCGGCCCCGTTCCGGAATTCTGAGTGTGGCGAGGACCCGTCCTCTGTCTGCAGCACCTGGGATATCCTAGGAGTCCTCCGCGTGTCTTCCCCGAGTGTCTCCTATTGCGGGCTTCAGGGGAAAGGTGGAGGTTGGCCTGGAAATGCAGGTAGCATCTAGTGCCTCCCCCTGGAATTATGAGGTATTTAGCGGAATTATCCCTGCCAGGGAACACCTGTGACACCAGGCAGCTTCTTGAAGTGCGGCCCCAAAATTCCCCAAACAACTCGGCCGCGTTCCAGAGTTCTTAGAGTGGTGAGGTTCTTTCCTCTGTCTGCAGCACTTGGGATCACCTAGGAGACCTCCGGGTGTTTTCCCTGAGTGTCTCCTAGTGCGGGCTGCCCGGGAAAGGCAGGGGGTTGGGCTGGAAATGCAGGTAGCTTCTAGTGCCTCCCCCTGGACAGATCAGGTAATTAGCGGAATTCCCCCTGCAAGGGAACACCTGTGACAACAGGCAGCTTCGTGGAGGGCGGTCCCAAGTTTCCAACACCCACTCGGCCACGTTCCGGAATTCTGAGGGTGGCGAGGTTCCGTCCTCTGTCTGCAGGGCCTGGGATCTCCTAGGAGCCTTCCGCGTGTCTTCCCCAAGTGTCTCCTAGTGCGGGCTGCTGGGGAAAAGCGAGGGTTGGTCTGGAAATGCAGGTAGCATCTAGTGCCACCCCCTAGAGAGATCAGGAAATTAGCAGAATTTCCCCTGCCAGGGAACACCTGTGAAACCAGGCAGCTGCGTGAAGGGCGGCCCCAAACCTCCCCCACCCACTCGGCCGCGTTCCGGAATTATGAGCTTGGCGAGGTTCCGTCCTCGGTCTGCAGCACCTGGGATCTCCTAGGAGTCCTCCGCGTGTCTTCCCCGAGTATTTTCTAATGCGGGCTGCCAGGGAAATGCAGCGGGTTGGGCTGGAAATGCAGGTAGCATCTAGTGCCTCCCCCTGGACAGATCAGGTAATTAGCGGACTTCCCCCTGCAAGGGAACACCTGTGACAACAGGCAGCTTCGTGGTGGGCGGCCCCAAAACTCCCCCACCCACTCTGCCGCTTTCCGGAATTCTGAGAGTGACGAGGTTCCGTCCTCTGTCTGCAGCGCCTGGGATCTCCTAGGAGCCATCCGCGTGTCTTCCCCAAGTGTCTCGAAGTGCGTGCTGCCGGGGAAAATCGAGGATTGGTCTGGAAATGCATGTAGCATCTAGTGCCTCCCACTAGACAGATCAAGGATTTAGCGGACTTCCCACTGCCATGGAACACTTGTGACACCAGGCAGCTGCGTGGAGGGCGGCCCCAAAACTCCACCACCCACTCGGCCGCGTTCCGGTATTCTGATTCTGGCGAAGTTCCTTCCTCTGTCTGCAGCGCCTGGGTCTCCTAGGAGCCCTCCGCCTGTCTTCCCCGCGTGTCTCCTAGTGCGGGCTGCCGGGGAAAAGAGAGGTTTGGTCTGGAAATGCAGGTAGCATCTAGTGCCTCCCCCTGGAACCATGAGGTAATTAGCGGACTTCCCCCTGCCAGGGAACACCTGTGACACCAGGCAGCTGCGTGGAGGGCGGCCCCAAATTTCCCCCACCCACTCGGCCGCGTTCCGGAATTCTGAGGGTGGCGAGGTTCCGTCCTCAATCTGCAGCGTCTGGGATCTCCTAGGAGCCCTCCTCGTTTCTTCCCAGAGTGTCTCTTAGTGCGGGCTGCCGGGGAAAGGCGGGTGTTTGGCTGGAAATGCAGGTATCATCTAGTGCCTCCCCCTGGACTGGTGAGGTAATTAGCGGAATTCCCCCTGCTAGGGAACACCTGTGACACCAGGCAGCTGCGTGGAGGGCGGCCCCAAACCTCACCCACCCACTCGGCCGCGTTCCGGAATTCTGAGTGTGGCGAGGTTCCGTTCTCTGTCTGCAGCGCCTGGGATCTCCTAGGCGCCCTCCGCGTGTTTCCCCCGAGTTTCTCGTAGTGCGGGCTGATGGGGAAAATCGGGGGTTGGGCTGGAAATGCTGGTAGCATCTACTGCCTCCCCCTGGACAGATGTGGTAATTAGCAGAATTTCCCTAGCCAGGGAACACCTGTGACTCAAGGCAGCTGCGTGGTGGGTGGCCCCAAACCTCCCCCACACACTCGGCCGCGTTCCGGAATTCTGATTGTGGAAAGGTTCCGTCCTCTGCAGCGCCTGGGATTTCCTAGGGGCAATCCGCGTGTCTTCCCCGAGTGTCTCCTATTGCGGGCTGCAGGGGAAATTCGGGGGTTGGGCTGGAAAAGCAGGTAGCATCTAGTGCCTCCCCCTGGACAGATCAGGTAAATAGCGGAGTTCCCCCTGCCAGGGAACACCTGTGACACCAGGCAGCTGGGTGGAGGGCGGCCCCAAACATCCCCCACCCACTCGGCCGCGTTCCGGAATTCTGAGTGTGGCGAGGTTCCGTCCTCTGACTGCAGTGCCTGGGATCTCCTAGGAGCCCTCCGCGTGTCTTCCCCGAGTGCCTCCTATTGCGGGCTGCCGGGGAAAGCGAGGGTTGGTCTGGAAATGCAGGTAGAATCTAGTGCCTCCCCCTGGACAGATGTGTTAATTAGCGGACTTCCCCCTGCCAGAGAAAACCTGTGACATCAGGCAGGCTGCGTGGAGGGCGGCCCCCAATCTCCCCTACCCACTCGGACGCGTTCCGGAATTCTGAGGGTGGCGAGGTTCCGTCCTCTGTCTGCAGTGCCTATGATCTCCTAGGAGCCATCCGCGTGTCTTCCACGAGTGTCTCCCAGTGCGGGCTCCCGGGGAAAGTCGGGGGTTGGGCTCGAAAAGCAGGTAGCATCTAGTGCCTCCCCCTGGACAGATCAGGTAAATAGCGGAGTTCCCCCTGCCAGGGAACACCTGTGACACCAGGCAGCTGGGTGGAGGGCGGCCCCAAACCTCCCCCACCCACTCGGCCGCGTTCCGGAATTCTGAGTGTGGCGAGGTTCCGTCCTCTGACTGCAGTGCCTGGGATCTCCTAGGAGCCCTCCGCGTGTCTTCCCCGAGTGTCTCCTATTGCGGGCTTCCGGGGAAAAGCGAGGGTTGGTCTGGAAATGCAGGTAGAATCTAGTGCCTCCCCCTGGACAGATGTGTTAATTAGCGGACTTCCCCCTGCCAGAGAAAACCTGTGACATCAGGCAGCTGCGTGGAGGGCGGCCCCAAATCTCCCCTACCCACTCGGACGCGTTCCGGAATTCTGAGGGTGGCGAGGTTCCGTCCTCTGTCTGCAGCGCCTATGATCTCCTAGGAGCCATCCGCGTGTCTTCCACGAGTGTCTCCCAGTGCGGGCTCCCGGGGAAAAGCGGGGGTTGGGCTGGAAATGCAGGTAGAATCTACAGCCACCCCCTGGACAGATGAGGTTTTTAGCATTATTTCCCCTGCAAGGGATCACCTGTGACACCAGGCAGCTGCTTGGAGTGCGGCCCCAAACTTCCCCCAACCACTCGTCCGCGTTCCAGAATTCTGAGTGTGGCGACTTTCCGTCTTCTGTCTGCAGCGACTGGGATCTCCTAGGAGCCCTCCGCGTGTTTTCCCCGAGTGTCTCCTAGTGCGGGCTCCCGGGGAAAGGCGGGGGATGTGCTGGAAATGCAGGTAGCTTCTAGTGCCTCCCCCTGGACAGATCAGGTAATTAGCGGAATTTCCCCTGCCAGGGAACAAATGTGACACCTGGCAACTGCGTGGAGGGCGGCCACAAACAACCCCCACCCAGTCAGCCGCGATCCGAAATTCTGATTGTGGCAAGGTTCCGTCATCTGCAGCGCCTGGGATCTCCTAGGAGCCCTCCGCGTGTCTTCCCCGAGTGTCTCCTATTGCGGGCTGCTGGGGAAATTCGGGGGTTGGGCTGGAAATTCAGGAAGTATCTAGTGCCTCCACCTGGACAGATGGGGTAATTAGCGGAATTCCCCCTGCCAGAGAAAACCTGTGACATCAGGCAGCTGCGTGGAGGGCGGCCCAAAAACTCCCCCACCCACTCGGACGCGTTCCGATATTCTGAGGCTCGCGAGGTTCCGTCCTCTGTCTGTAGCGCCTGGGATCTCCTAGGAGCCCTCCGCGTGTCTTCCCCGAGTGTCTCCTAGTGTGGGCTCCCGGGGAAAGTCGGGGGTTGGGCTCAAAATGCAGGTAGCATCTAGTGCCTCCCCCTGGACATATGAGGTATTTAGCGGACTTCCCCCTGCCAGGGAACACCTGTGACACGAGGCAGCTGCGTGGAGTGCGGCCCCAATCCTCCCCCACCTATTCGGCCACGTTCCGGAATTCTGAGTGTGGCGAGGTTCCGTCCTCTGTCTGCAGCGCCTGGGATCTCCTAGGAGCCCTCCGCGTGTCTTCCCCGCGTGTCTCCTAGTGCGGGCTGCGGGGAAAGGCGGGGGTTGTGCTGGAAATGCAGGTAGAATCTAGTGCCTCCCCCTGGACAGATGAGATAATTAGCGGACTTCCCCCTGCTATGGAACACCTGTGACACCAGGCGGCTGCGTGGTGGGCGGCCCCAAACCTCCCTCACCCACTCGGCCGCGTTCCGGAATTCTGATTGTGGCGAGGTTCCGTTCTCTGTCTGCAGCGCCTGGGATCTCCTAGGCCCCCTCCGTCTGTTTCCACGAGTTTCTCATAGTGCGGGCTGATGGGGAAAAGCGGGGGTTGGGCTGGAAATGCAGGAAGCATCTACAGCCTCCCCCTGGACAGATGAGGTTTTTAGCATAATTTCCCCTGCCAGGGATCACCTGTGACACCAGGCAGCTGATGGAGTGTGGCCCCAAACCTCCCCCACCCACTCGTACGAGTTCCGGAATTCTGAGTGTTGCGACATTCCGTCTTCTGTCTGCAGCGACTGGGATCTCCTAGGAGCCCTCCGCGTGTCTTCCCCGAGTGTCTCCTATTGCGGGCTGCTGGGGAAATTCGGGGGTTGGGCTGGAAATGCAGGAAGTATCTAGTTCCTCCACCTGGACAGATGGGGTAATTAGCGGAATTCCCCCTGCCAGAGAAAACTGTTGACATCAGGGCAAGCTGCGTGGAGGGCGGCCCCAAAAACTCCCCCACCCACTCGGACGGCGTTCCGGAATTCTGAGGCTTGCGAGGTTCCGTCCTCTGTCTGCAGCGCCTGGGATCTCCTAGGAGCCCTCCGCGTTGTTCTTCCCCGAGTGTCTCCTAGTGCGGGCTCCCGGGAAAGTCGGGGGTTGGGCTCGAAATGCAGGTAGCATCTAGTGCCTCCCCCTGGACATATGAGGTATTTAGCGGACTTCCCCCTGCCAGGGAACACCTGTGACACCAGGCAGCTGCGTGGAGTGCGGCCCCAAACCTCCCCCACCCATTCGGCCGCGTTCCGGATTTCTGAGAGAGGCGAGGTTCCGTCCTCTGTCTGCAGCGCCTGGGATCTCCTAAGCGCCCTCCACGTGTTTCCCCCGAGTTTCTCGTAGTGCGGGCTGATGGGGAAACGCGGGGTTTGGCCTGGAAATGCAGGTAGCATCTACTGCCTCCTCCTGGACAGATGAGGTAATTAGCAGAATTTCCCCTGCCATGGAACACCTGTGAAACCAGGCAGCTGCGTGGAGGGCGGCCCCAAAACTCCCCCACCCACTCGGACGCGTTCCGGAATTCTGAGGCTTGCGAGGTTCCGTCCTCTGTCTGCAGCGCCTGGGATCTCCTAGGAGCCCTCCGCGTGTCTTCCCCGAGTGTCTCCTAGTGCGGGCTGCCGGGGAAAAGCGAGGGTTGGTCTGGAAATGCAGGTAGAATCTAGTGCCTCCCCCTGACTGGTGAGGTAATTAGCGGACTTCCCCCTGCCTGGGAACACCTGTGACACCAGGCAGCTGCGTGGAAGTCGGCCCCAAATTTCCCCCACCCACTCGGCCGCGTTCCAGATTTCTGAGGGTGGCGAGGTTCCTTCTCTGTCTGCAGCGCCTGGGATATCCTAGGAGCCCTCCGCGTGTCTTCCCGTATTGTCTCCTAGTCTGGGCTGCCGGCGAATAGCGGGGGTTGGGCTGGAAATGCAGGTAGCATCTACTGCCTCCCCCTGGACAGATGAGGTAATTAGCAGAATTTCCCCTGCCAGGGAACACCTGTGAAACCAGGCAGCTGCGTGAAGGGCGGCCCCAAACCTCCCCCACCCACTCGGCCGCGTTCCGGAATTATGAGCTTGGCGAGGTTCCGTCCTCGGTCTGCAGCACCTGGGATCTCCTAGGAGTCCTCCGCGTGTCTTCCCCGAGTATTTTCTAATGCGGGCTGCCAGGGAAATGCAGCGGGTTGGGCTGGAAATGCAGGTAGCATCTAGTGCCTCCACCTGGACAGATCAGGTAATTAGCGGACTTCCCCCTGCAAGGGAACACCTGGACAACAGGCAGCCTCGTGGTGGGCGGCCACAAAATATCACCCACCCACTTCGTCTGCGTTCCGCTATTCTGAGTGTGGCGAGGTTCCGTCCTCTGTCTGTAGCACCTGGGATCGCCTAGGAGCCCTCCGCGTGTTTTCCCCGAGTTTCTCGTAGTGCGGGCTGCCGAGGAAACGCGGGGATGTGCTTGAAATGCATGTAGCATTTACTGCCTCCCCCTGGACAGATGAGGTAACTAGTAGAATTTCCCCTGCCAGTGAACACCTGTGTCACCAGGCAGCTGCGTGGAGGGCGGCCCCAAACCTCTCCAAACCACGCGGCCGCTTTCTGGAATTCTGAGTGTGGCGAGATTCCGTCCTCTGTCTGCAGCACCTGGGATCTATTAGGAGACCTCCGCGTGTCTTCCCGAGTGTCTCCTAGTGCGGGATGCCGGGGAAACGCGGGGGTTGCGCTGGAAATGCAGGTAGCATCTAGTGCCTCCCCCTGGACTGATGAGGTATTTAGCGGAATTACCCCTGCCATGGAACACCTGTGACACCAGGCAGCTGCGTGGATGGCGGCCCCAATACTCCCCCCCTACTCGGGCGCGTTCCGGAATTCTGAGGGTGGGCGAGGTTCCGTCTTCTGTCTGCAGCACCTGGGATCTCCTAGGAGCCCTCCGCGTGTCTTCCCCGAGTGTCTCTTAGTGCGGGCTGCCGGGGAAAGGCCGGGGTTGGCTGGAAATGCAGGTAGCATCTAGTGCCTCCCCCTGGACAGATCAGGTAATTAGCGGATTCCCCCTGCATGGGAACACCTGTGACAACAGGCGCTGCGTGGAGGGCGGCCCCAAACCTCCCCCACCCCTCGGCCCCGTTCCGGAATTCTGAGTGTGGCGAGGACCCGTCCTCTGTCTGCAGCACCGGGATATCCTAGGAGTCCTCCGCGTGTCTTCCCGAGTGTCTCTATTGCGGGCTTCAGGGGAAAGGTGGAGGTTGGCCTGGAAATGCAGGTAGCATCTAGTGCCTCCCCCTGGAATTATGAGGTATTTAGCGGAATTATCCCTGCCAGGGAACACCTTGACACCAGGCAGCTTCTTGAAGTGCGGCCCCAAAATTCCCCAAACAACTCGGCCGCGTTCCAGAGTTCTTAGAGTGGTGAGGTTCTTTCCTCTGTCTGCAGCACTTGGGATCACCTAGAGACCTCCGGGTGTTTTCCCTGAGTGTCTCCTAGTGCGGGCTGCCCGGGAAAGGCAGGGGGTTGGGCTGGAAATGCAGGTAGCTTCTAGTGCCTCCCCCTGGACAGATCAGGTAATTAGCGGAATTCCCCCTGCCAAGGGAACACCTGTGACAACAGGCAGCTTCGTGGAGGGCGGTCCCAAGTCTCCAACACCCACTCGGCCACGTTCCGGAATTCTGAGGGTGGCGAGGTTCCGTCCTCTGTCTGCAGGGCCTGGGATACTCCTAGGAGCCTTCCGCGTGTCTTCCCCCAGTGTCTCCTAGTGCGGGCTGCTGGGGAAAAGCGAGGGTTGGTCTGGAAAATGCAGGTAGCAATCTAGTGCCACCCCATAGAGAGATCAGGAAATTAGCAGAATTTCCCCTGCCAGGAACACCTGTGAAACCAGGCAGCTGTGTGAAGGGCGGCCCCAAAACTCCCCCACCCACTCGGCCGCGTTCCGGGAATTATGAGCTTGGCGAGGTTCCGTCCTCGGTCTGCAGCACCTGGGATCTCCTAGGAGTCCTCCGCGTGTCTTCCCCGAGTATTTTTCTAATGCGGGCTGCCAGGGAAATGCGAGGGGTTGGGCTGGAAATGCAGGTAGCATCTAGTGCCTCCCCCTGGACAGATAGCAGGTAATTAGCGGACTTCCCCCCTGCAGGGAACCACTGTGACACAGGCAGCTGCGTGAGGTTGCTGCCCCAAACCTACCCCACCCACTCGGCCGCGTTACGGAATTTCTGAGAGGTGACGAAGGTTCCGTACCTCTGTCTGCAGCGCCTGGGATCCTCCTAGGAGCATCCTCGTGTCTTCCCGAGTGTCTACTAGTGCGGGCTCCCGGGGATATGAGGGATTGGTCTGGAAATGCATGTTAGCATCTAGTGCCTCCCACTAGGACAGATCAGGGTAATTAGCGGACTTCCCTACTGCCAGGGAACACCTTGTGGACACCAGGCATCTGCGTGGAGGGTCGGCCCCAAAACTCCACCACCCACCGTCGGCCGCGTTCCGGTATTCTGATTCTGGCGAAGTTCCTTCCTCTGTCTGCAGCGCCTGGGTCTCCTAGGAGCCCTCCGCCTGTCTTCCC